>NC_060282.1:24895695-25195695 GCF_021613505.1 Equus quagga
GAGGGAATACCTGCCATTTGCAACAACATAGATGGATCTTGAGGACATTCTGCTACGTGAAATAAGCCGGTCACAGACGGACAAATATTGCATGATTTTACCTAGGTGAGGTATCTAAAATAGTCAAACTCATAGAAGTAGAGAATGCAATAGTAGTGGCCAGGGGCTGAAGAGAGGGGGAAATGAAAAGTTGTTGTTCAATGGGTATAAAGCTTTGGTTATGAGAGATGAGTAAGTTTCTAGAGATCCGCTGTACCCCATAGTGGCCATAGCTCACAATAGAGTTTTGTGCACTTTAAAATTTGTTAAGAAGGTAGATCTCATGTTAAGTGCCCTTACAACACAAACACCAACAAAAGGAACAAAAACTAAGGGGAAACAGGGAAAGTACAAGAGGTGTGGGTTATGTCTGTTACCTGGGCGGGGATGTTGGTATCATGGATGTTTGCATATGTTCAAATGCATCAAATTGCATACATTAAATATGTGCAGCTCTTTGTGTATTAATCATACCTTCATAAAGCTGTTTAATAAAAAGGCAGTGGTTCAGATTTGACTCAGGGACCATAGCTTGTGGACTCCTGCTATAAATCATCAAATACTCTCACAAATTTCTTGACATAAGAGTTTTTGTATGTTTATTCATTGTCAAATTCTCACGTCTGGAACAGGGTTTGGTACATAGAGGTGGTTAAGAAATATTTGTTGAAAGATCCAAGAAGTGAAAACACACTATAGCTGAAAAGAGAAATTCAGTAACGGTTGATTTATAAGAATACCTGCCTTCATTTTTGGATCTGAGAATTTTTCTTGGGTAAGATTTCAAGAAGGTTTCATTTGCAATAGTTCTGGTTTTTCAAAATTGCTTGTTATAATGTAAGTACAAGTCAAAACACATTAAAGTTTGAGAGTTTTTATAATTCTTGATTGTACAATGTCTTCATCATTGCAGATAAATTGTTAGTTTGATAGATGCTTTAAAACTTTTGGATAGATGGTCTCCTCCTACCAGGGAGGTACAAATGGCATCACTTTCTAGCCCAACATAGATTGTCTTAATATCCCTGGTGTTAAGCAAGTTTTCCTGTCAAGTTTTGTCAATTTGTAGATCCTGTAAATTTTCTCCATTGACCAATCTTTTCCTACAAGTAAGTAGTGGTGAGAAAACTGACCCCAAAAGTGATTTCCTAATGTCTAATTTTTTCTGCTCCTCCCCAATGAAAGTTAACCTATTTTAAAACTAAAGACCTAAATACATATTTAAATGAAATTGTAGTAAGTTTTTTTAATGAATTACATTATTTCACTAGCTGGTCATTTTAGAAAACACACGCACACACACGAACACAGACACACAGACCCACTAAAACACCGTACGTCTATCTCCCTCGTTCCGCCATCTAAAGGGGGAGAAAAAGTGTCTTCCCTTACGGCAAAGCACATTTAATAAAGCGAGACACGAAGCAAAAATTTTCAGTTGTCTGAAAATTTTTAAGTATATTTCATTACTAATATAAATGAATTATAACATAGTTTATATTTATAACCATCTGAGATTTTGCCTTCTTAGCTCCAGGTCACATTTACTGGAAAGAAATTGTCTTAGATTATTCTACTGTTTATTGTGAAATAGTTTAATGGTATTACTGTGTAATACGTAGTGCTACAAACTGTTACAGTAACTGCGTTATTAAAACCCTATCCAATCAAGGTCATATCTTGGAATCCTGGCTTTACCAGCTGGCCCATAAATGTGGTTTAGAAATGGACTAATTAAATTACACCATTCAAATAATAATACTAATGAAATAGATATTTACACAGTGCTTGTCCAATGGAGTCTGCATGGTCAGTTTCCAGGGAAAAGAAAGATCTAATCAAGTATGTATATTTTTCAATGTATACTTGTTAATTTGAAAGCTGAGTAAGTTGCAGAAGTGTTTCAGGATCAATGACTAAAGGGAGATTATAAAAAGCATGGTCCCTGGCAAAGTAGAGTTGGGAATCATTAATCATTTTAAAGTAAATGTTTCTCTACCTGAATTTCTGCCAAAAGCCTTGACAGAATGCAGACTCCCAGAAGATCCAAACCTGCTGATGACAACAATGTTTGTTATACAGTATGCAATATTACAAAAGATCCTTTCAATGTTGGAGATCTTGAAAAGATGCTTGTATCTAGGATTTTTGATAAAGCTTACAACTGCTACAAGTGATATTCAGATTGTAATATATGAGGCTTCATGCCATTACATGCACCAGTTCCATCCTTCATGCTGCATTGGAAGGCTCAGTTAAACCAACTGGGGCCAATTCTAGAAGTCTTCTTGCCAACGATGACATGGCTTCCTTTCCAGAAACTCTAGTGTATTCTCATGTAGTCTGACTTAAAGAGAAGCCAAAAACTATTGGAGTCTCAGATAATTTTTGAACTACACGTTGCTTTTTTAATCAGCAGAACTTGATAGAAGTAAATGCTATGAACTACTTCATGCTTATATTGACTCATTCCTGATGTGACCATCACATAAAATTATCCACCCACATTTTTCCAGGAAAAATCTTTGCCTGCTTCTCCATCTATCAGGAGAAAGCCACCAGAAGTATAAATTTCTTGGCTGCTTTATGGGTCACTACCTATTTTGATCAGAAAGTAGATGACAAAGGTTTTGAAGTCACGAAGATTTCCAGAAAAAGCTATTTTAACTTGAAATGTTATGATGAAGCTTTTTAATATTCAGTCTTTTAGAGGTCAAACATTTAGATAACAATTTTTTAAAAATAGAGATGAACAGAAAGAAATGTATATATTACATAATTAAAGAACTTCTAAAGTACTGATATTTCTGCTGGAGAATTAATTTCCCATGCTCCTGCCCAAAACGCAAAACAAAACAAACAAACAGACAAACACCTTATATTTCTTTTCCTTTATGTCTTTGTATCTTATTTTTGCAGATTGCAACCAGAAGTAAGCCTGGCTTGGTACCATTCTGGAAAAAGTACAGCTCTCTAGACATCTACCTGTGATACTACTTGGATACACTCTGTAACTTGGGATGTTACATAGTGTCCAAAAGGGTTAGTAGAATTTACTGAACTCAAACTGTAGTGAGGGAGATATAATAATTTACTCTAAATTAGCTAAAGTAGAATTATATAACAAAATTAAGCTTATGAGTGGTATATAGTGAAGTTGTAATGTTTCATCATTATGAAATTGGTAAAACCTTTAGTTATGAAACTTAAAGGATTTCTGGTAGGACTGGTTTCAATGTCTCCAATTTCTCTCCTTTGATTATTAGCAGTGTTTTGATCTTACTCTGTTTGTTCCATCCCATTCTTGTACCACTACAATTTAGGTTGAGTTGTTTCTTTGAATAAGACCCTGTATTACTATTTGAGAGGCACCCCTGGTTCTCTGTATACAATTGTAAATGTTTCTCTTCAAGAACACAGTTGATTTTTTAAAATTCAGATTTTAGTTGTACTTTGGGTCTCTGAAAAGCACACTGCAAAATTCTTGCCAGTACATAGTTATTACAAAATAATGGTATCACTATTTCTGAGCCCCTGGGAGGATTCATGAATTTAATTTCTGGCCTGGTTTGTTTTCACAAAGTGTCCTGTTCCACTTTGAATCAGACTTAGATTCAAACTCAATTTGAGCAAATTGTTTAGAAAAGGTTACATGCCTTGTGTGGTTTCCAGAGATATAGCAGGTTGGGTTATTCAGACCAGTCTTCCCATTGAAACTGACAACCGATACTAGATAAAATATTTTATGATTACCTTTCAAAAACCATCAAAGAGCTGACAAGGCGGAAGGAATTACCAAACCCAAATCTAAGGAAAACCTGGAACCCAAGAGATAAGGGGGTCATAGAGCTGGTTTTGCCCCAAAGGCAATTATTAATCAAGGCTAATTTCACTTTGGATTTGCTGGCTTAAACATGAAGGGATTGAGGTTAAAGTCCAAGGCCCACCAAACACCCAAGGTAAGAAATCTGATAGGAGATTCTCCTACATTAAGCTTGGACTTCAGAGAGCCACAGCTTTAGAGTAATGGTGAATCAGAAGTAAATCTGCCCTCCATCCCTTGAACATCAGGGAAAGTTGCCTTAAATTTGTGTAGAACAGAGGGAGGAAAAAGCCCTAAGAAATTGTAATCATACCCAACTTGAATAACAGATTTATAGCCCAAATTAGTATCACCTGGTAGTTGTAAAACAACCTGTAGAGTGTGAATACATTACAAAGTGATCCTAGAGTGGTAGTGCCCCTAGATGCCTGCAGGAAACCAATGCACATCCCTAGAGAAAGGATCTCTTTTTTTAATCTTCAAAATACCCATATAGGTTATTTTTCAAGACCATGAGCAGTGCATGAGTCATAGATTCATAGCAGTGCATGCCAGAATCAGCAGAAACAATAGACAACAGAAATATATTCACAAAGTTATAGATTTTGGACTTCTCAGAGACAGAGGATAAAATATACTTACTGTGTTTAAAAAATAAAAAGACAACCTTGAAAATATCTACGTGTACAGAAAAGTGTAAAAATGGCCCAAAGATTTTTTTTTTTGAAAAACAGAGAACTTCTAGAAATAAGAAAATGCAGTAAATCAGGCTATAACCTCAATGACTAATTTCAAAAGAAAATTAAACATTGAAGAGAGAAGAGGAACTGAGATGTTAGAAGAAATTATCTACAAGTTAGCACAGAGAAATTGAAAGATGAAAAATATGTAGGACAGGTTAAGAGACAATCTTCCTTGTTCTAAAGGATGATTAATAGGTGTTCCAGGAGAACGTGGAGAATACGGAAGAGGCAATACATAAAAAGGTAGTGAATAGAACATTTACCGAACTGTCTGAATGGAGAAAGAAACATATTTAAGATTCCCATTGGATATTAAAGAGAACTAGAAATAATAATTATTTCAAAATGAGATGCATTAAAATGAAATTTTAGAACACCAAAGACAATGGAAACAATCTTAAAAGTCAACCAGAGCAAAAAATACAGATTACCTTCAAAGAGTGGTGTATGGATTGATATTTAACTTCTTAAAGAATATATAGAAATCTGAGACATATTCCGTTGAAAATATCCTTCAAGAAAGTTGGCAAAGATTTTTTGTTTTGTTTTTAGGTAAACAAAAACCGAGGAAGTACAATGCCTGCGACCTTGTAGGTGCTTAGTCAATATTTGTTAGTAAGTCAGCCTCTTCGAGACCTCAATGAAATAGCTCTTCTTTTCCTAATATTCTTGGAATCAGGGTCTACTGAAAATCTGGTTTTATTTGGATCTTACTAAGACACGTAAGTGTATCACGACCCAAATACCTGTGAGTTTGAAGATTGGCAGGTCTACGTAGTTCACCCCTGTTTAGAGTACCAGTAGTCAAGAAAACAATGATATGGTTATACTCACCCCAGATCCCAATGGTTTTGGGCAATGTTTTACCAGTCTCTAGAATGTAGGAAGCATAGTTTCATTTGCTTCCTGTGGCAGATGAGCAACATTCAGCATTTTTGATTACCACTTGTTATCTTTACCAGACCCCAACACCACATTGTCTATACTAATTCTTTCAATTATAATCAGTTATTTGGGAAATAGTTCCACAAAATAACTAAAAGAACAAATAATACACTTGACTTTTTTGAACTTACAATTGTCTAAATATTACACGCAGGAGCATGTGATTGGTGTGCATTATCATTCATGTAGACACATTCTCAGTTATTACTATGATTTGGCCTATATATTCAATTAAGACATTAGTTTTATGTGTGTGTGTGTGTGTGTCTGTCTATAATATAGTGTATTACAGGACAGAGGAAAGGAAAACATTTTGAAGCAGGCAGATTTTTTTTAAGTAATTTTATTGGGATTATAATGGTTTATAACATTGTGTAATTTTGGGTATACATTATTGTTTATCAATTCCTGAATACACTTCATCGTGCTCACCCCTAGTAGTCTAATTTTTATCCATCACCATATATATGTGCCCCTTTGTCTCTTTAGCTCATCCCCCAACCCCCTTCCCCTCTGGTAATCACTAATCTATTCTCTTTAACCATGTATTTGTTATCTTCCACATATGAGTGAAATCATGCAGTATTTGTCTTTCTGTCTTCGGCTTATTTCTCTTAACATCATACCCTCCAGGTCCATCCATATTGCTGCAAATGGGACAATTTTGTCCTGTTTTATGGCTGAGTAGTATTCCATTGTGTATATATATATACCAAATCTCCTTTATCCATTCATCTGTAGAAGGGCATTTGGGTTGTTTCCACATCTTGGCTATTGTGAATTGTGCTGCAATGAACATAGGGGTGCATAAATCTCTTTGGATCATTGATTTCAAGTTCTTTGGACAAATAGCCAGCAGTGGGATAGCTGGATCATATAGTACTTCTATTTTTAATTTTTTGATGTATTTACATACAGATCTCCATAGTGGTTGCACCAGTTTGCATTCCCACCAGCACTGTATGAACAGTCCCTTTTCTCCACATCCTCTCCAACATTTGTTGGCTTTCCTCTTGGTAGCTATAGCCACCCTGACCAGTGTAAGGTGATATCTTATTGTAGTTTTTATTTCCATTTCTCTAATAATTAGTGAGGTTGAGCATCTTTTCATGTGCCTATTGGCTATCTGTATATCTTCCTTGGCAAAATGTCTGTTCATTTCCCCTGCCCATTTTTTGATTGGGTTGTTTTTTTGTTTGCTTTTGAGTTGCATGATTTCTTTATATATTTTGGAGGTCAACTCCTTGTCTGATAAATGATTTTCAAATATTTTTCCCAGTTGGTGGGTTGTCTTTCTGTTTTGTTCATGGTTTCCTTTGCTTTGCAGAAGCTTTTTAGTCTGTTGTAGTCTCGTTTGTTAACTTTTTCTTTTGTTTCCCTTGCCTGAGTAGACTTGGTATTTGAAAAGATGTTGCTGAGACTGATGTCAAAAAGTGTACTGCCTATATTTTCTTCTAGGAGTTTTATGGTTACAGGTCTTACATTCAAATCTTTAATCCATTTTGAGTTAATTTTTGTGTGTGGTGCAAGATAATGGTCTACTTTCATTCTTTCACATGTGGCTGTCCAGTTTTCCCAACACCATTTACTGAAGAGACTTTCCTTTCTCCATTGTGTGTTCTTGGCTCCTTTGTCAAAAGTTAACTGTCCATAGATGTGTGGTTTTATTTCTGGGCTTTCACTTCTGATCCATTGATCTGTTTGTCTGTTTTGGGGCCAGTACCATGCTGTTTTGATTACTATAGCTTTGTAGTATATTTTGAAGTCAGGGATTGTGATGGCTCCAGCTTTGTTCTTTTTGCTCAGGACTGCTTTGGCTATTCAGGGTCTTTTGTTGTTCCATATAAATTTTTGATTCTTTTTTCTATTTCTGTGAAGAATGTCAGTGGGATTCTGATTGGTATTGCATTGAATCTATAGATTGCTTCAGGTAGTATCAACATTTTGACTATGTTTATTCTTCCAACCCATGAACATGGAATATCTTTCCATCTCTTTATGTCCTCTTCAATTTCTTTCAATAAAGTCTTATAGTTTTCAGTGTACAGGTCTTTCACCTCTTTGGTTAAGTTTATTCCTAAGTATTTTATTCTTTTTGTTGTGATTGTAAATGGGATTGTATTCTTGATTTCTTTTTCTGCTAGTTCATTGTTAGTGTATAGGAATGCAACTGATTTTTTTAGAATGATTTTATACCTTGAAACTTTGCTGTAGTTGTTGACTATTTCTAATATTTTCTGGTGGATTCTTTAGGGTTTTCTATATATAGAATCATATCATCTGCAAATAGTGAAAGTTTCACTTATTCCTTTCCAAACTGGATTCCTTTTATTTCTTTTTCTTGCCTAATTGCTCTGGCCAACACCTCCAGTACTATGTTGAATAGGAGTGGTGAGAGTGGACACCCTTGTCTCATTCCTGTTCTCAGGGACATGGCTTTCAGTTTTTAACCATTAAGTATGATGTTGGCTGAGGGTTTGTCATATATGGCCTTTATTATGTTGAGGTACTTTCCTTCTAAACCTATTTTATTGACAGATTTTTATCATAAATGGATGTTACATCTTGTCAAATGCTTTCTCTGCATCTCTTGAGATGATCATGTGATTCTTATTCCTCCGTTTGTTAATGTGGTGTATCATGTTGATTGATTTGCAGATGTTAGACCATCCCTGCATCCTGGAATAAATCCCACTTGATCGTGGTGTACAATTCTTTTAATATATTTCTATATTTGGTTTACCAATAATTTGTTGAGCATTTTTGCACCTAAGTTCATCAGTGACATTCATCTGTAGTTTTCCTTCTTTGTGATGTCCTTGTCTGATTTTGGTATCAGGGTAATCTTGGCCATATAGAATGTGTTAGGAAGCGTTCCATCTTCCTCAATTTTTCAGAATAGTTTGAGAAGGATAGGTACTAATCTTTGAATGCTTGGTAGAATTCTCCAGAGAAGGAAGCAGTGAGATTTTTTGTGCTTCCTGCATTAAGTGGTATCCCAGTATGTGTGCATAGGAATAAAAATTGACTTTATATCATACAAAACAGCTTCATATTTGACCCATTTCATTATTACCAAAATCTTTAAGATTATCAGGGAGATTATAGAAAGTTCTGTTTTTAGATAAGTAAATAAATAGATATTCAGAGAGATTATGTGACTTGCCCAAGGTCATACTACCACAAAATGAGGTGCTCAGAATGATGTGGTTGGCCAGAGACTGGTTCCAAGGACAGTGGAGAAAGAATAGTTGGTGTCAAGAGATTACATACAATGGATATAAGACCTTCTAGATGCCAAGTCTTGCACTCCCTGAGATTCAGAGATGAACAAAGGTGGATACTTTTATTAAGGTGTTCTCAGTCTTGTAGGAGCCTCAAGACCTGTCAGTAGTAGACAGATCACAGCGAAGCTCTAAGAGCCATTGGAAGAGGGAGTGAAAATAAGAAGTTCCTACACACCTATTAGAATGGCTAGAATACAAACACTGACAGTACCAAAAGCTGATGAGGATGTAGAACAATAGGAACTCACATTCCTTGCTGGTGGTACAGCCATTTTGAAAGAAAGTTTGGAAGTTTGTTACAAAGCTAAACATAGTCTTATCACACAATCCAGCAATCGTGGTTCTAGGTATTTATCCAAATGAGTTGAAAACTTATGCCCACACAAAAACCTGCACAAAAACTGGAAGCAATCCGATGAGCGCCAATAAATGAATGGATACACAAACTGTGGTACACCCATACAATGGAATATTTATTAGCGATAAAATATTATATAGCGATAAAAAGACATGAACCATTAAATCACAGGAGGACATAGAAGAAACTTAAATGCAAATTGCTAAATGAAAGAAGGCAACCGGAAAAGTCTACATGCTGTATGATTCCAATTATGTGACCTGCTGCAAAAGGTGAAACTGTAGAGAGAGTAAAAAGATCGGTGAGTATCAGTGATTGTGGGGGATGAATAAGCGGAGCCCAGGGGATTGTAGGGCAGTGAAACTCTTTGTACGATACTGTAATGGTGGATACATGACATGGCGTGAATTTATCAAAATTCATAGAACTGAACAACACAAAGGACCCTAGTGTAAACTATGGACTTCAGTTAACAATATTATATCAATATTGTTTCCTCGCTTGTAGCAAATGTATGGCACTAATGCAAGATGTTAATAATAAGCGAAATTTTGAAGGGACGAGGGAAGGTGGGGTTTATGGGAACTCTCTGTACATTGTTCAGTTTTCCTGTAAACTTAAAACTGCTCTAAGAAATAAAGTTTATTAATAATAATAATTTAAAAAGTCATAGGCAGGTTCAAGAGGCTAACAGGAGAGAGTGGTAGGGGTCAGAATTGAGGGTTCCATAATTAGGTATACTGTAGATATTATGGAATACTTCTTTTGTCACACCAGAGTTTTTAATGGAACCCCCATAAGTAAGAGCATCTGTTGTAGACACTTTAAGAACACTGGTGAATCTCTGGTATTAAGGCATGCAGGTCAGAACTGAATTTTTATCATCTGACTTCAAATACAGGACCTATTGCTCTCCTGCAAGTTACTGATACAACTACCACAAATTACGAGGTAAATGCAGAAAAGGAGCAAAGTTCTGGAAAAAATTAGTAAAACGCAAAAGTTATTCTGGAGGAGAAGCCCAAAAGGTGCTTATGGTGCTCAGAATGAGCTTTGCTTTGTTAGGCCAACCTTTTGAAAAAAACAAAATTCTGCAAACAAATTCAAATTGCCAGCAGTCAGACTCTGCTCCTTGAGGATTTTATTCTCAAGGGGAAACATCAGGGGACCTGAAGTTAGTCTGGAATGCAGTTTTCCTAGCTGAGTGTTAACTACATCAGTGATTTGAGTAAACTCCAGTAGATGGAGCAAGAGAGTAGAAAGCAGCACCCTTTGCAGAGTGCGTTTTGAAATAAAGCAGCCGTATTTTCAACAGCTCTGAGTCTGTGTGATTTCTGGCAAGACATTTAGCAGGGGAGGAGAGCAGACAGTTTTATAGCCTCTGTCACTCTTCTTGGCAGAGCCAGAAGACCCTCTGGTCTATTGGACTTGAGGATTCCTTTCCTCTAGAAATATTTGATGGCAGCCAAGTGATCGCATGTTCCAAGACCCTTGAAAGGGACTCTTCTGCGTCACTCAGATGGTCTTATGTGCTAGAGGGCCTTTCCAGCTCTGTGACTGATGGCAGGCAGCTAGACTAAAATCTGTAGCGCTCTTCTGCTTTTGCCAGAGGAAGCTACTAGAGCATTTTGATTTTTTAAAAAGCTACCAAAACAAACAAAAAATATGACTCACATCAAGACAGCGAAACAATATTTTTATTCATAACTATAAGTGCAACATTTACTAATAGCACATCTTAGAGTTTCTCTTTTTTCAATTAACCATTTTCTGGAATGAAACAGAACAACATAATGCAGAATTGTGTAATTAGAATTAGAGAAAATGTCCAAGCGAGTATATTATAAATTGAGGCCAGTTACCTATATAATGATGGGATTATAATGCATTGGAAAATTGTCCCCTCCCCCAGTCCACCAAATTATAAAGGAAAACTCAACAGCCTCACTGAATTTCTGACTACCTACAACTTTCTCTGGGAGCCAAGACCATGGATCTGTAAAAGATACTTATATAGGTATCTATCTATAAGTGTAAAAGATATGTGTGTATATGTGTGTGTATATACATATATATATAGTAAGTTTTCTATATATGAAATTATCTGATTTTTTATAGAGTTTCAAGTAGGATAACTCTACATTCTCATTGAGTAAATTACTCACATATTTCACTACCTGCCAAGTCATATTTCTTGTTTATAAGGCAGCTTCTTGCTCTGCCCCTCCGCTTACTGTAGCTTCCTTCTTAAAAGGTCAACTTCTGATTAGTAACATATGGATTATTTTTTGTTTCTTTCCATAATCAGTGAATCTTAAAGCTATTGCCTCAAAGTCACTCAATCGGCAAATAGTATGAGGAAAATAAGCATATGAATGGGTAAATTAAAAAATATTTAGTGCCTATTGTATACCTGTCATGGAGGAATATAAAAATGAAAAGAACAAGGTCCGTTTCCCCTAGAGGCTCATGATCAGTAATAGCACAAAGCCATGTGAATGAATTATACTCATATAAACATTGCTATGATCAAAGTGTGAATAAGGCATCATGGAAGCACAGAGGAGGAAGCTTGAGGATATCAAGGAAGGTATTTCTTTGGAGGTGATTTTTGGGCTGAATAGAATCAGTAAAAATTCATCAGGTGGACAAGAGAATGAAGGAAATTAATAACCATGAAAAAGACAAGTACAAAAGTTAAATAATATCCAATTTGTGAAAGGTAAATGATTTAGAATGGTTAGAGCACTGGCTAAATGTGGCAGAAAGAGAGGTTAGATTAAAAAACATAGAGGGATTAAAACTGTGAAAGGCTTGCACTTAATGCCTGGGGACCTGGGCTTAATTCAGCATTATCTGATAGAACTTTCTGAAATGATGGAAATGTTCTATAATTTGCATTGTCTAATATGGCAGATACTAGCCACATACAGTTATTGAGCAGCTGAAATGTGGCTAGTGAGAGTGAGGCAATTAATTTTTTGTTTTGCTTAATTTAAATTTAGATTTAAGCAGCTGCATTTGACTAGTAGCTATTGTGTTGGATAGCACTATTTGAATGAGGGGAACTATTGCAAAATTATCATCAGTGGAATTGAGTGATTAGATTTAAAATTAATGCAAAAATAACACAGGTTGTAATAATTCCACTGGAATATATGGTGTATTTAGAATCTAAGCTCTTGTGGTCATTTGTGTAAGCAGAACAGTTGAGACTGGCCATAAACTAGGATAAGAATGCCCTTCTAGACTACTCAGCATGAGGAGATATAGAGTAAATAACCACATGCATTTAGATTAAGTGTCAGTCCACATGCAAGGAAGTTAGGCACCCATGTTTGGAGTGGGAAAAAATTAGAGAGAAAGAATTCCCGCTAAGTTAAGGAGTTCCTATAAAAGAGAAATTTTTTCCAGCAATATACAGATCTGCTCAAATCATTTTGAAACCCCTGGTTCATTGAATTCACAGAACTTGTGTCTGAGCGATGAAAGAGACAAAGCCTGATTAGAATATGGACTCCGAAATCTCGGAGAAGTAAGCCTGTGGTAACACTCAAGGCTGGCTTGCTCTTTTCTTCCCTCAGAAGATTTCACTGGAGTTGAGACTCTCTTTCTTCTCTGTGGCTTGGCTAGCTGCTTCTTTCACCAGTAGGTATACCTAGCAACACATCTCTTTTGGGAAGAAAGGAAATGCTTAAAATCAGCACTACCAGCTAAGATCAAAAGAGAAAGCCCTAGAAAAGGCTTCTGAACTGTTTGGAAAATTATGTTAAAATGAAACATTGGTGAATTCATGTTGAATTACTTATATTCCCTTCTGTAAGGTGTGTTAGTATTCTACTGCTGCATAATGAATTATTAAAAACTTAGCTTATGTAGTGTTTAAAAAATACCCATTTGTTAAATTAGTTTCTTTAGGTTGGAAGTTCAGTCACTGTAGCTAAGTTCTCATTCAGGGTCTTACAAGGTCAAAATCAAGATGTAGGCCAAGCTGCATTCTCATCTGGAGCTTCGGGTCCTCTTCTAAGCTCTTTTAGATTGTTGGCAGAATTTAGTTTCTTATGGTTGTCAGACTGAGGTTCTCAACTTCTAGAGGGACCTGCAGTTTTCTGCCATGTGGCCCTCTCTACAATATAGTAGCTTGCTTCTTCAAGGCCATCATGAAAGGAGAGTGTCTACTGCTGTTTTGAGTAGCTGACTTCTTTTAAGAGCTAATCTGATTAACTCAGGCTCACTTAGGATAATGCCACTTTTGGTTAACCCAAAGTCAACTGATTCAAGATTTAAATAAATCTGCAAAATCCTTTCAGCCTTAAAATGTAACATAATCCTGGGAGGGATATTGCATCATCTTCACAAATCTAGCTAAGACTCAAGTGGAAGGGGTTGTACAGGGCATGTGCACCAGGGGATGGGAATCTAGAGAGCCGTCTTAGAATTCTGTCTATCACGCATGGCCATGGCACGCTACTCACATCTCCATTCTAATACTTAATTTCTTCCTATATAACTACATACGCTTACCTAACTGTCCTTTCCTTTACAGGCAGAGAAAATACTATAGTGATCTTATCTTTCATATAGATTCTGCAATAGGATTTTACAGAAGGAAGGAAGGCTCCCTCTCATTTTTATATAATTAGTACAGTGCCTTGTATATAATGACTTCTCAGTAAACGGTACTTCCTTTTTCCTGTTTTTGCTTATATGAAACTCTTAAAATTTATATAAATATATATTCACATATTATATATAAATCTCCCAATGCAATAAAAGAGATAGTACAGATGCATTTCTTGCAAAAACAAGACAAAAATGCATTTTGAAGTCAGTGGGAATTCCTGATGTATAAAGGAAACAATGTGTTGCGATGAGGCTGATGGATTGAGAGATAGAAGTAAGAAATGAATCACAGACATGGATAAAGAAAAACGAGACTGTAAATTTTTATAAAATAATGATGAATGAACTCAACGAATGTGGATTTTATAGCTGGCTTTGGACTCTTGCAAAATAACAACTTCCACAGGCTCCGTCTGAGACTTTTGTTTTTCCTCGTTGCTAATTTGTAGTAGAACATGAAAACTTGCTTTATGAAAAATATCTAGGAAATGTTTCATAATCATCCAGTGATTATTTTTGGTCTCCAATATATCTCAATATGTCTGAGAGTAGAGGAGTGTGTTACTAGAAATATGTGGAAGATGCTAAATTATAGGATGAATTATATGCATATGTGTGTGCGTATATTTGATAAGACTAACAAATTTTTTAAGTGATGTAAAAGATTCACTTATGAGGAGGTTCGTCTTTCTCAGCCTGAAGCACCTATGTTGGCCTCCTCTGCAGTAGTCGCCTTGCAAAGCACTACCGATTTCCCTCACGACCTGCCTACACCACCTGACTTTGTTTCTGGGCCTATAACTAGACGTAAGTCCCAGCAGGCAGCAAAAGAAGAGGAAGAAAGTGTGACCTGCCAGGAAGTGCAATGCACCGCACACCAAAAGATCTGCATAGCTGCATGGTCTTTTTTTCTAATTTATAGAGATAGAAATCTAGAGAATATGTATGGGAATGGATATTAAGGGTGTAGGATAATGGGAGAAAGAAGATAAAGTTGAATCAGGCCAAATTTATTGATATGGACTGTATTAATCAGGATCTTCTGAGGAACAGAAGTTATAAAATTTCTCTCTCTCTCTCTCTCTCTCACCTCTCATCTATCTGTCTATACTGGGCCTTAGTAGATATTGAATTCTTAACCATGGGCCACCAAATTATCATGTGAACTGAGCTTTCCTTTGTGAACTGGGTGTTCACACAGTTTGTGAACTTGTTTGACAGACAAAACTGCAAAGTTGGGCATGTACAGTAGCATTCCGTTATGAAATGAAGGGGATATATATAAGATCATGCTTGAACAGGCTCTGAAGGAATAAGTAAGTTGCATAAGGGAGTAGCCCATATACTGAAACCCCTACTCTTGCTACATTGTCTTCTCTCAGCTTGTACTTATGACCTCATGGGAACTTCCCTATGACCAGTTGACTAACGAAGAGAAAACTTAGGCCTGGTTTATAGATGGTTCTGCATGGCTAGCAAGCACCACCTGAAAGTGGTCACCTCTGTCACTATACTCCTTTCTGGAATATCCCTGAAGGACAGTGGTGAACAAAAATCCTCCTAGTGGGAAGCACTTTAAGCAATGCCCCTGGTTATTTATCTTGCCTGGAAGAAAAAATGGCCACAGAGTTATGAGTCTACGTGTATTCATGGACTCCAACCAATGACTTGGCTGGATTGTCAGGGACTTGGAAGAAATATGATTAAAAAATCATGACAAGGAAGACTGAGACATATATTTGTAGACAGATCTTTTTGAATGGCCAAAGATTGTAAAGCTATTTGTGTCCCTTGTTAATGCTCATCAAAGGGTGACCTCAGCAGAGGAGGATTTTAATAATGCAGTGGATAGGAAGACCAATTCAGTGAATACCAGTCAGTGTCTTTCCCTAGCCACTCTTCTCGTTGCCAAATGGGCTCATGAACAAATGGCCATAGCGGATGGAGCTTATGCATCAGCTCAACAGCATGGACTTCCACTCACTAAGGCTGACCGGGCTACAGTCATTGCTGAGTTCCCGATCTGACAGCAACAGAGACCAACACTGAATCTGCAATATGGTACCATTTCTTGGGGTGATCAGCCAGCTAACCGATGTCAGGTTGATAGCAATGGACCACTTCCATTATGAAAAGGGCGGTATTTTGTTCTTGTTGGAGTAGACACTCTGGATATGGATTTGCCTTCCCTGCACACAATGCTTCTGCCAAAACTACCATCTGTGGACTGACAGAATGCCTTATTCACCACCACCATATTCCACACAGCATTGCTTCTGATCAAGGACCTCATTTCACAGCAAAAGAAGGGGGGCAATGGGCCCTTGTTCACGGAATTCACTGGTCTTAACCATGTCCTCCAGCATTTTGAAGCAGCTGTCTTGATAGAATGGTTAAATGACATTTTGAAGACTCAGTTGCAATCCCAGCTTGTGACCACATTTTCAGCATTGGGGCAGCACCCTGCATGAGGCTGTATATACTCTAAATCAGCATTCAATAAATGTTGCTGTTTCTCCCTCAGCCAGGATATACTGGTCCAGGAATGAAAGCATAGAAATGGGATTGGCTGCACTCTCTATTACTCCTAGTATTCCACTAGCAAAATCTTTGCTTCCAGTCCCCACACCCTTAGGCTCTGCTAGTGTAGAGGATTTAGTTCCATTGCCATGAATGCTTCCACCAGGAGACACAACAATTATTCTATTGGATTGGAAGTTGAGATTGCCACCCAGCCACTTTGTGATCTTTACACCTTGGAATCAACAGGCAAACAAGGGAGTTACAGTACTGGCTGAGATGATTGATATTAATTGCCAAGGGAAACTTGCTACTTCAAAATGGGAGTATGCAAGATTACGTGTGGAACACAGGAGATGCCTTAGGCTATAGTTTAGTTCTACCATGTCCTATGATTAGAGTCAGTGGAAAACTAAAACAACTCAATTCAGGCAGGAGTGCTAATGGTCCAGAACCTTCTTGAATGAAGGTTTGGATCACCTTCCTACACAAAGAACCATAACCAGCTGAGGTGATTGCTGAGTGCAAAGGGAATAAGGAATGAGCAGTGAAAGAAGGTAGTTATAAATGCCAACTACAACCGTGTGACTAGTTGCAAAAACAAGGACTGTATTAGTTATGAATATTTCTTGCCTATTTTGTTACAAATATGTTTGCATGTATATTAACAGAACAGTTTTTCTTTCTTCCCTCTCTTGTCTCCTTTCATCTAACGTAAGATACATTAATCATAGTTAATTGTATATCACAGCACTTAAGTTACAGGTTATCAAAGGAGAAGTGTGAACATCAGGGAAGGATTTTGAATCCTCTTCTGGAGTTAAGTATTAATGTATTTTTAATTGTATGGAGGATAGTGTATCATGTTAGATGGAAAGATGACTTTGTTATTGTCTTACTCTGAATAATAAGTATGGTTTGATGAGATGTGTACAGCCAAATTGACAAGGGGCGGGCCCCAGTGGTTTTGTTTGACCATCAACTTGTCTAGGCTTCAGTCCCCAGATTTTCAGTTAAGCAGTAATTGACATGTTGCTATGAAGTTATTTTTTAGATGTACTTAAAGTCCATAATCAGTTGACTTTAAGTAAAGGCAATTATCCCAGATAATCTTGGTTGGCAAATTCTGTATGTTGAAAGGTCTTAAAATCTGAAACTTCTGTGAGAGAAGATGAAATTCTGTCTGTGCCCAATAGCTTCAATCTATGCTGGAAATTTCCACCCTTCCCTTCCTGATGGCCTGTCCTATAGAATTTAGACTTGCCTAGCTAGCCCCCATGATCATGTAAGCCACTTTTTTGCAATAAATCTCTTAATATATATCTCCTACTAATTCCATTACTTTCGTTGAACCCAGGATAGTACAATAGGCATTGAAGCATTTGGGTGGATAGTGAGGAGAAAAATAGTTAAGATAGAAAAGAATCAGATTTTATTTATTAGGTGATGTACAAGACAGCTGATTTGCACAGAAGCAATTTATGAGCTGTAGAAATTACTATTAGCTTGAGACATGACTGGTAACAGAAGCTAAAAATAAGAGAGCAAGAAGTTTTTTTTTTTTTTTATATAGAAAAGACCAGGAAGAGATTAAACAAAAGTAGTAAATTTATTGATATTAAAACAAATTTAGTTCTCTCAGGAAGAGAGAACTCTCTCAAATTTAGTTCTTCTCCCTTCCTTGCAAACATACTTTCTCTCCTTTATTCTTCATGAAAATGACTCTGAGGCCAATTTAAGGATGCTCCCGAAGAGTTTGTGTTTCCATCAGGAATACTACCCCAGGATCTATAACTCCTAGGAAGTCTGAAGTAATTACGTGAGATGCCTAATCTTTGCTGGGAAGCTGTTGTTGAAAATTTAGCTCTGAGGTTTTTGGAGTTTTATTCTATTGGTAGGTAGAAATAATTTCATTCTCTTTTTTAGCTTACCTTGTGAAAAAGTAGCAACTCTAATTTCATCACAACTAAAATTTCTCCCTCTTTGCATTACTACTCCCTACTGATTAGATTATTACCTACAGTGCTATATGTTTTATTTTTTCCAGTCCAAGTTTCATTAACTGAATCAGGGGTATGCCAAGATTTTTCTCCACTTTTTTTTCTTTACTTAGTACATTCTGTCTTGTAATTAACATTAATTCCTCCCATATGCTAGCAATGGACAGTTATCAGTTTTAATTTCCCAAGTCATTATGAAATTGCCTTTCCATTGAAGAGACTTCTTGCTGGTCATTTGTGTCAAGTTGAAGGAGACTTTCTTAGGAGCTACGCTATGCTCCCATTTTGAGGACAAGAGACATACATTTGGCTTCAACCAACATGACTACTTCTTTTCACTGAATTTTCTTGGTCCTTTCTCTCCTAAGCTTTGCTTGTGGCACTATTTCACTTTGAGCACTTCTTGCCATTGCTGTTCCTAAAATTACCCTGCCCAGCTTAATCATCACCTCTTTCGGGAGATTTTAATTTATCACTTCCACTAGAAGTGCTTGCTTTCTCCTTGAATCCGTAGAGTAGTGATGGCAACTATGTTTCTGTTACATACGTCACTAATCATCATGGCCTTCTCCCAAGGTGGGCTGTGGCCTTGGAATCCTTCCTAACATAGCACCCTCTTTAGCCACCACAATTTCATGAGCTACCTTTGGAAATGAAAACTAATTGTCATCCTATCATATTTCTCAGACGTGAACTAAACTGTAAGCTCCTTGCAGACAGGGCACAAATCATTTTTATTTTTATATTTCTCACAATAAACAACACAATAATTTGAGTGTTAAAGTTATCTCCCATTTATTAACAATAATCTGTTCCTCAAAATCAGTCTGAATGAAAATGCTAACCAAGAATTTATTTCCCTTTATTTTAAATGGGAAAAAAATAATTTTACGTGTCAGTCCCACATTCCCAATTTCTTTAAAAAAGCTAAATTTTTATATAGGAGTATCTGTTAAATACTTTTAAAATTTCTTCCAGATCACCAAATGTAATTGATGTGTTTATTAAAATAATAGTTTGTCATAACATGGTCATTCTTAGTGACGGCAACATCGAAGATGAGTACCCCCTTTGTTGAGATTTCGCCTGCTTCACAAAATGTCTATGTGATTCAGACATTCTATCAAGTCTATTCAAAAAATTATTTTTTCCCACACAATTTGTTAAAAAATGTCATATTGAGTTTTAGAAACATACATGTAATTTTTTTCTATGTAAATATTGTTTGGAAAATACTGTGTTAAAAAATACTTATTTCCTATAAAGTTGAGATATTAAAAGTGAGGCAGCCTTCTAGAAGAAGAACTGTGGATTTTCTGTGCAGTTTTACTTCATTTGTGTGTTTAATTCATTGTTTATTCATCTATTCGACATACATTTATTGATTACCTGCTATGGGTCAAATCTCCTGTAGGCATTAGGCATGCAAACATTAAAATCAATTCCTGAAAATTAACTAAAAGTCTAAGGGAGAGTAAACACATATAGAAAAAGAATTACAACACAAGATAACACAGGCCCTAATACATTTATGAGATCCTAGTGGGAGAAGTTACTAATTTTTCCGTAGTGATTATTGAGGCCTCATTAGAAGAGATGACTTAGGATTTACCTTAAAGAGACAATAGGAGCGTACCAAGTAGACTGATAACAACAGTTGCACAGAGGGGCCAGCGTGGTGGCACAGTGGTTAAGTTTGCACATTCTGCTTCGGTGGCCAAGGGTTCGCTGGTTTGGATCACAGGTGCAGACATGGCACCGCTTGGCAAGCCATGCTGTGGTAGGCGTCCCACATGCAAAGTAGAGGAAGATGGGCACAGATGTTAGCTCAGGGCCAGTCTTCCTCAGCAAAAAGAGGAGGATTGGCAGCAGATGTTAGCTCAGAGCTAATCTTCCTCAAAAAAAAAAAAGAGCAATTGCACAGAGTTATGTAAAAAACTTTATCTTTGAGGAACTTCCAGAAGTGTTTAATGCCTATAACGCAAAACGTGTGTAGGTGAAAGGAAAGAGATGTAAATCAGAGGTTATTTGGAGCTAGATCCTGAATAGTGTATCAAACACTCGGGAAGTTTGGACTTTAACTCTTGGTGGTGAGGACCAAATGACGTGGGTGATGTTGGGAGAGAGCTGGTAAGGCCTCACTTTAAAGACAGCTGACAACATTGCTGATTATGGATCATAGTGGGAAGATACTATAGAGAACTGTTTTCAAATGCTCTACGTCCCAAGTACTATGGTAAAAGCTGGTGGCACCAACATGTTTTTATGAATTACAAAATATCAACACCTTGTAATTCTAATTGTAAGAAATTTCCAAAATGTATTTCCATATGATGAAACCTCATTGCAAGAATGGGGCTAATACACAATCACTGAGGAGGAGAATATTAATATTTTATGATATGCTGAGGCCTTATGATTATGCCTTAGTGTCTCATGAAACCTTCAGGTTCTGCTCAGACAAGGATCCGTGGAGCTGGGCATCTGGAGCAAACTGGAGACACATTTCAGGTTCTTCATCCCATCCTATTTCCCCAGGCATCCCTTCTTTCTTCTTCAACTGAGAGTCTTCTTCAAATTGCTCAGTGCAACTGACCCCCTGCCACTGTTCTGGATATTCCTTTACCCCAGCAGTGGCTGAAGATAGGTCAAGCTAGTACCCCTGCCAGATCTTTACATGCAGCGTCACTGGAGTCTGGTTGAAGAGGTGCAGAGAGGCAGCCTTGTGCATGCTTTTTCTTCAATGTCTCAGAGAGAAACATCATTTGAGCAGTTCTTTATAGGAACACTTTCGACACCCCAAGAATATCGCTAAACTCTGATGCCTCATGCTTCAAAGTATCTGGTTAAAACTACCGGGGCTGTATTAGAACAAAAGCAACTCTGAATGCATGTTGATGCGAAAAGAAATGTAGGCAAAGGGTAGCCAACCCGGAAAAAATTAAGTAGCAAATAAACGTAGTTGTGGGAAGTGAAATGTATTCACAACCGTATTTCAATGCTCAAAAAGTTCTTTCCTCCTTGCTTCAAAACTTAATCCCATGTCTTATGGACAATTAGAAAACTTTTAACATCTCAAAGGCATTTGGGATATTTTATAGTCACATGGCTCTGTTGAATATAAAAACTCCATGCTAAGGTACAATATGGAAAAAATATATTTATCAACTTGATCCTTTTTAATTGATTAATTTTTAAAGATAATGTGATTTTGTTTAAAGGGAAATATTGTTAGAAAGTAACTCTTAATCAAGCACTGTAGTCTTGGAATTCCTCAAGTATTAAAGTTGAGAGTAGTGTTTTTATGCAGAAGTCCACAAATATGTTCCAAAAAAGTACTAAAAAGAAACTAGTAATTCAAAGAGGAAAATTTTTGCTAAAGATTTTTCTTTTAATCTCTAAAAGTGTACTTTATTTGGAGGAACTAAAGTCTTGGGTTTTCCTAGTTTGAAAAAAGATGTAAAATATTGAGAAAATAAGTAAATTGAGAAAGAATTAAATTTTTGATGTCTGTTGAATGATCTTACATTGATTACTAGCATTCCCTATCTCTCATATATAAAAGATTTGCGTAGCTTTCTACTGATTGTACTGTTTGCATTCATATTGAAGTTATTTTATTTTGATTTATTTGCAATGATGCTGAAATTTGGAGAGAATTATTAGTTTTAAATAACTTGGCTTTGTGAAAGATGACGTCAGTTTATCCATTCAAAGAAAATTTAGATTTGGAGATTATATTTGGTTTTATTAAAAGGAGACAAGCAAATCTTTCAGTTTGAATTCATGTTTGTATTTTCCCTTTCTTTCTTTTTTTTTCTATCTTGCAGGGATAGGCAAATAAATCTTCAATTTAGTAACTTTAAAAATGGCAATAAATAAGTTCTAAACCCTAGAGTATGGGAAATAGATTGTTTCATACTTTAAATGGGAGCATAAATTGATATAACTGGAATTAAGTACAGCTTTATTTATCTAATCACAAATGTAAATGCATGTCCTCTGTCTCAGCAATTAAATTTCTAAGAATTTATCTTACAGATATACTTTCACATGCACAGAATAATGTATGTATAAGAATAGCCATTGCAGCACTGAAAAATGTACACTAATGGGGACTGTTCAAATAAATTACTGTAAATCCACCCAATGGAATGCCATGCAGATATTAAAAAGAATAAGAAAGCTTTATATGAAATGAAATCGAAAAATCTGCTATTTATATTAAGTGAGAAAATTCAAGATATAAAAAAGGCTCCATATCGTGTTAATATTTATGTGTTAAAGAAGAAATATACATGTACATACTTATATGTGTATAGGATGTCCATGGAAAAATATCCAAGGAGCTGGTAACAGTGGCTGCCTTTAGGGAGAAAAGCTGGGTAGGAGTGGACGAGAAAATTGCTTTTTATTGCATACAGCTTAATATCATTTGAACTCTGTTCCCTGTGCATTCATTACAAATTCAGAAAAATAAATTAATTCTAAAAAATAAAAATAAATCTATAGCAGCTATTCTTTTTTTTTCTTGTTAACTTAATCTTTTTTTTGTTTGTGTGTGAGGAAGATTGGCCCTGAGCTAACACCTGCTGCCAATCTTCCTCCTTTTGCTTGAAGATTGTCGCTGAGCTAACATCTGTGTCAATCTTCCTCTATTTTACGTGGGATGCTGCCACAGCATGGCTTGATGAGTGGTACTAGATCCATGCCCGGGATCTGAACCCATGAACCCCGGGCTGCCAAAGCAGAGCACATGAACTTAACCACTATGCCACTGGACCAGCCCCAGAATAATCTTTTAAAAAGTATTCATTTGTGACTTTTGGGAATATACTAAAGTTAAAGGTTAATATTATCAACAATATAGAGTAATATTTATAAGGTTTTTCTTTTTTCTCTTTTATATAGAAGACATTTAAATGTATAGCAGTTCCCCTTATTTGAGGTTTCACTTTCCACAGTTTCAGTAACTCTTGGTCAACTGTGGTTTGAAAATAATTAAATGGAAAATTCCAGAAATAGACAATTCATGAATTTTAAATTGTGCACCATTCTGAGTAGTGTGATGAAATATCATGTAATCCTGCTCCATCCCACCTAGAACGTGAATCATCCATTTATCCAGTGTATCCACACTGTTGTATACACAACCCACCCATTAGTCACCCAGTGACCATCACGGTTATAAGATCTACTGTCATGGTATCACAGCGCTTGTGTTTAAGTAACCCTTATTTTCCTCAGTAATGGCCCCAAAGCACCATTAATCTCTTACTATACCTAACTTATAAATTAAACTTTATCATAGGTAGGCATGTATAGGAATAAACATAGTATATATAGGGTAGGTACTATCCTAGGTTTCAGGCATCCACTGGGGGTCTTGGAACATATCCTCTGGGGATAAAGAGGGATGACTTTATAGGCAACTGGGTTGTAGGGGAGGAAGACATTTCCTCTACTCAATGTGGGTTCTTCTGCCTGGAGAACGAATTAAATTCACATGAGACAGAATAACAGGAGAAAATTAAACAAGCTTTATAACATGCTTACATGGGAGAGGCTCAGGCAAGCTGAGCAACTCGCCAAAAGTGCTGAAGCCACCACCTTAAATATCATATTCAGCTAAAGACAAAGGAGGATGTTGGGGGTCGGGGGAGTCAGTTACAGGAGGTTACCAGACAAGCACAATAAACAGGAATAAGATTATTATGCAGATTTAAGTCCTTGCATTCTGTATTGATAGGAGTTTCTAGAGATAAGGTCATCCCCCCTTCTTCCTGGTATAGAGTGGGAGACACCTTTACAGATGGAGATTTCCTTTACAAAGTAAATGTCTCTTACAAAGGGTAAGTAAATTCTACTTTTCAGTTGCAGTTTATTAAAAGTAATTTAATAATTAATTAATTATTAAATTAATAATTTAATTAATTAATCTACTTTCCTGTCTGCAGTTTATTAAAAGTAATCAGCCCCAAATAATCCTCATGCCAAAGAGACATATTTTGGGGTGACCAATTCCAGGCCCCCACAGGGTCATGAAGCGATCCTGGTGCCCTGAATGTGGTCTTTATGGTGTTTGCATATGCAGAAGCATAGTGTAGTTTTGCAACTGGCGAGCAGCCATATGGTTTCCTTACATATACTTCTGTAACCTTGAAACTTTATTTCAAAACAAATGATAAATAGTAACAGAAAACTCTATCTATGCAGCTATAGAATTGTAGTCTTCAAATTATGCTCTATTTTGGAATAAGCTGTTATTAGATAAATAAGGTTTTATTGAATATAGCTATTACAAGTATTTTTCAAATATTTAGGAAAGACTATATTTTACAAGACGGCAATTGAAACATGTTGGCAAACTATGTAAAACATATTTCTAGAGGATTGAAAATTCTCTACATACAATGATGATCCTTAAGCTATTGGCATTGTGTCCTGCAAGGTCATTTGTAGTGTACATTTCTTATCAGAGTATATTTGGTTCAAGACAACAATTTCTCAAACAATTGGAACATAGAAATAGATACCCCTTTTTCATTGTCTACCTTTTTTCCCGTAGAATTCTGACAATTTTACCCTTGGCACATAATCAAGAGATATGATTTCCTTTTTAATTCTCTACTGTTCTTCACATGGTTAGAGGGAGGGCTGAATAATTCTTATCTACAATAAGTTTTAATGAGCCCAAGAGTTTGTGAAGTTAATAGAACAAAGTTTCCTCTATCTGTGACTGAGAAATATAATGATACATGTATATAAACTTTTAATTAGCACCAGTGTATAAAAGTAAATCTCTTAAGTGTATTTAGTATCTTATTATAGATAATCTTGAGTTAATGGATTATGCTACATAATTAGTGTTTCTGATTCAATTTTCTTTGTGATCTCTTTTTTTAAATACATTCATAAGACTTTAGGTAGTCAAGGAAGACTTGTATATAATTTGACTATCTCTTAATATTTGTTCATGTCCCATGCAGTAAGTTGCAATCTTTCCTTTGTAAAATTATATTCCCCTTTAACAGATTGGGCTCTAGAATGTCAGAAGTCTTTATATTTAAATTAAGGGGTACATTTATTTATCTGTAATGTATGAAAAGTTTTCACTCATGGAGGCCATCACACTCCCTTAAATTTTCCCTGTGGAGAAAGAAAAAAAAAACAACAAGGAAATTGGAAAAGTCCATTTTCTATTCTAGCTATGTATAGTGAAGAATAGATGGTTCCACGTCTCCTGCTGCCATTCTGATCAACTGCCTCGGTGACAGGCACACTCCTCCACAGAGATTTGTGGTCTCTGCTGCCAGAAGAGGCAGGAGCTAGAATGTTTTACATGACCCATTCTCTCAATAACAACAACAACAACAACGATAGATTAAAATGCCATCTTCTAGATACTCTGACGTACATTTATAAGACATTGGACATTTTGCAGTCACAATTCAGCTGTGTATTAACGTGAGTTAATTTTGTCTTCATTTTTTAATAAGGGAACTTAACTTGGTTGGGGAATTCCCATTTTCACAGATGGTGTAACATGCTTAATCTAGAAACTTCTAGATTACTAAGGCACTTCTGATTTACAAACATAACATTCCTCCTGAGACAGTATGATGTAAGTGCCATGGTTTGGTCACCCACCTACTGTGGTATTCCTTGCTCTGTCTGGTTTGGGGGGTCTGTAGCTTAACATCCACAGCTACCTTCTCTGGTCCCCTGTGGTCTCTGGTCATTTAGTCAGACCTGTCCCAACTCCTGGCCAAAGTGCATTCAGTCTATAGAAGACCCTCTGAGTGAGCTTACACCTCCCCCTGCCCCTTGGGAGTTTTCTCTCATCTGCTCTCCCTTCCACTCTTAGTCCTGATGAACTTTGTAAGGCATGTCCTTAGGCTCATCATCGTGGAAACACCACTCTCAGAAAATTCTAATCTCTTTTCAGATGTGTCCTGACATCCAGGCACCTCTGGGAATGAAGAATTTTGAGGAGATAGACATTTTCCTTGGATGTTTCCTGTGAAGTAAGATATAAATTCTCTCCACTGGATTTTGCCAATCCCTTCTACGTAGTTATATCTCATTTTCTTTTCTCCTCCAAGTCAACAGGTCACGACTCAGAAGTGTGGGATTCTGGGTCTCTTCTCAGGGAGCCAGAGAACATCTAAACCTTAAAGTATTGCCTTCAAATATTCTTCAAACTTCTTCTTCCTGGCCTAGAGGGGTGTGTGTGTGTGTGTGTGTTTAATACTTCTTTCCCGTGTATCGGGGAAGGTGCTCTTTTGTTACCATCCTCACTGTCTTCTTGTTTCATAGACTTTGTTTAGTCCCTTAGGCTCTGCCTCCTGTTCTTCCAAGACAAGACTTTTCTGTAATTCAAAACCACAAACTGAAAACTGTCCCCATCATAAATGCCTGGGGTCTTACATATGAATAACTCTTTGGTTTTTAGTCAATTGTGTTTGTTATGAATTTCAAACTCCATTTAGCTTCTCAATTGAGTTCTTTGTTCTAAGCTATACTTGAACGCCCTACTCAGGACCCCAAGGCTGATATTCCTACCATTTTAATAGTGCAGAGAAGCATAAGGGTAATAGGAATGGGAGGAAAAAAGAGAGTTTATTGTCAAACTGTCATCCTTTACACATTCGTGCATCTCATTTATTTGTAGGGTCACACAATAATACATTTGTGAAGGATGCAGAAATTGTCTAGTTACCACACTCATCTTACAGACAAACGAGTAGAGTCTAAGACATTATTTTTCCCTAAAATCACACAGTGGGCAAAAATAGGATAGAACCTAGGTCCTTCGATTTCTTGTGATATGTCAGAATATTCCTCTGCTATTCTTTACCCTGTTATCTATTTCCTTTTGGTTTTAGCTGCTCTAAGCCCCTATGAATAGACTTTCATAAGTTATTTGCATGAAAACTCTGTATTTGTTGTTGCAGAAGGAAGGCACAGTGCTGTAGGTTGAAATGGAAACACCAGGGTTTCAGATTTATGCACAACGTACCTAACATAACTTTCCATGTTTTGTCTTTTTTACTATGAGATAGATTCTCTCTCCTCCTAAGCCACCTGAAATCCATGTTGACAATATAATTTCTTAGATTTATATAAGTGTATATATTTAAAGAAACAGAAGCCTAAACAACTAACAAATCATTTTAACGTCAGCATTTCGTTGTCATACTGGAGTCACTGCGAGTTGTGTATATATGCACAACAGAGAAATTGGCAGGTGATATATACACATTGTGTAGATCTTTGTAGGAATTGGAGTTTATTCTAAGCACACTGAGAAGCTACTAGAAATTATAAGCCAGAGAATGAAGTGATCTTCCATTTCTTAATGGAAGTGTAAGGATCTTAATGGATCTTCCATTTCTTAAGTGATTGGCATTTCTTAAAATATAAGTGTAACTGCTGAGGAGAGATCAAAATGAGAAATTGTCTTGGGGGAGGAAGGTGAAGAAGAGAGAAGCAGAAGAGAAGAGGCCATTATAGCAGCTCAGGCAAGAGATCCCTCCAGACTGAACTAGACCAGTGAGAAAGGAGACAGAGAGAAGCAAGCTGGTTGGATATTTGTTGGAGATAGAGTGGATGGGACTTCCTATGCCCACTACCTGGGCTCAGACTACAGAGGGATAAGAGAGAGTCGGTAACTCACTGTAATTCTCTCATACAGCTACGCACATTTAATTTAGCTTCTCTACTAATCTAATATGAAACCAGGAAGAAATATGGAGCTCGGTGTACAATAAATAAGAAACTGTTAATACCACATACTCTAATTTTGTTGGTTATTCAGTATCACTTCAAAAGGCACAATGTTTAAAAAAATTGTCAATTAAATGTTGGCACACTAAAATAGACAATTATTATTATTATCATTAATATTAGTGTTGTTTTAAAGTCATTGGAATTGGACTTTCCTTTTGTTCCCAGTCCAAGAAGGGTTTACTTTTGTTGATCTTCTTGGCCTAGTGTAAAATCTGTCTTTTCAGATTGGCATTCCCCAGTGACTAAGTGGTGAATTATGCTGTCTGGAAAGTTATTGTGAGTTCCACTGTGGTTTTGGTTCAGTAGGTTTTTATGTATTTTTACAAATTTTGTACATACACCCAGAGGCTTTTTTGGCGCTGGTTAGATTTTGAAATTCAAGAAAATAAATATGAGCCATTTAATGGTCTCCAATTCTAGATGCAGCATTTTAAATGTATTGAAGTATGTATATCAGGAATTTTCTGAAACTTGGAACAGAGACTAATTTGGCAAAGATTTTTACTAATAATACAAAAAAGAGCTTTCTTTGCAGCTCATGTGGTTGCATATCCTTTAGGTCACGAGAGGTATATTTTGAATCTGAGCTCTGAAACTTAGAGGAAGTCTACTTAATATTCCGCATATTTGTTTTGCATTTCTAGTGGCTGGATAAGACCAATACTAATTGATTTAACCTATTCCTGGGAAAACTCTTAAGCCTATAGTCACCTTGAATTATAGTCAACAGGATAGTGAAATGCAAAAAGGTTTACTTGAGAATGAAGAAAATTTATTTTTCAAATAAAGCATAGCTATTTCAAGAACATAAAAGATGTATTTGCTAATCTTTTTTCCCTCCCATTTGTCAAATTTAAATAATTCACTTGCAAAATAAAGTCAAATGGCATATTCTACTGAAAATTCAATTTACAGTGAAATAAAACCCTAGAATTCTCATATACATAATGACCCCTCCAAATTGACTGTCAATCACACAAGTAAATTAATATCAACCAAATAATCTTATGATTATTAAAGGTAAAAACATTACTAAATATTCAAGATTATGTAACATACATCTTGGAAATTGCCTCTGAGCTTGAAAATGTGAGCTTCGTTCGGGAAGTTAGGGTACACACAGACGCACAGGTAATGTCAATAGTTTTATAAAGGGGTAACATTTTGTGTGTAATCCCAATGAGACTGTGTTATGACAGAGGTGTACAAAAGTTTCAGAGGCAGCAATAGTTTGAGGCATAGGATTCTTAGTTCTATTGTTATTTTCTGCCTCATGGTACCCTCATTTTGGCCATTGTTTTTTCATCTGCCAAAGGATGTCAGCACCTCCTGTCTGCTACCGCCTCAAAATGTTGTCAGGGATTTCATACTGGGCTTGGTAATCCCTTGGGATCTTTAGATGAAAAGAACCATAAAACTCCAAAATGTTTTTTTAGGTGGGGGTTTCCAAAATTGGTCCCTTTCAGGGAGCCACCCACTTGGACATTGAATACCCTCCCCGTGTAATGTGGAAAAAGCGGTTGGTGAAAATTTGCTCGTCTAGCATCACCAAAAAAACAGACGTCTTTATTGTTTAGAAAGTGAAACACACCCATTGGGGATCACTTCATCATCTTTTTTCAAGTGAATGAAAACATCACAAGCTGAACTGATGAAATGCAGGGTAAGTGCACACAGGCTACGCCCTTCCTCTTTCAGTCACAAGGAGCGGTGGTCTGCCAATTCTCCCAGCGTACCCTCCCTGTCTAGTAAAGGCCCTACTTGGCTCACAAACCCCGTCCATATCTGAGCTGCAACTAGTCATGCCCCTGTTGAGTCACCAACAGAAAAATCCCACAGACTGGTTGCTTTCCTCTTTGTGGTGTAGGGCAGTGATGTGAAAGACCATGTTTTCCCTGTTATTTTTTTCTCCTTTCATCTGCGTCATTTTCCCCCTTTTCCTTACTCACTTTCATTTCTTCCAGTTTTTAATTATCGTCCCTCTCTTAACCCATCTTTTTTCTAATCTCAAGGGCTGTTTGAAAAGGATGCTTGTTCACCAGATGCAACTCTCCTAGGGCTCATTTGGAAAAACTAACAATCTTTTCTGTCTCTCCAGCTGCCAAAAGTCATCATGAGTCATGTTTTTGACTCAATTGACAGAAACACTTAATATAAAGAATTGGCCTTTCCCAGAGTTGCTTCTTAGTAACCTTTCCATCTTGTTGATTTCAACTGAGTGATACGATGCAGCATTTGACCAGAGTAGCTTACCTGCTCATTGAGTTCTTTGTATTTTTCCTGCCTCTGTTACACCTGGCTAACGCTTTCTCAGATAAAGCAAAATAAGTGACTGTCAGTGAGCATTCTAGCTCTAGGGTATCTTGTTTGAAACATTCTTGCAAAGTTACTCCTCAAAATTGAATTGGGTTCTATATGCTAACTAAAAAATTAGTAACCTACTTTCTAAATAATATTATTTCTAAATAATAATAACAGTAATTATTATTATTTAAGATCATTCCTTAATAGTGTCACTATTACAACTCAGTGTTAGTTACATTGCAACCATGGAAAGAAATTTATTTCAAATAGGCACAATATTTGTTTCTTACTATACTAAGTTTAGTAGAGCCCAAAGCAACTATGGCTGATGTTCACTATTTACCTTGTCAAAGTAAAAGTTTTTAAAAGTTGAAAAAGATAACTCTCATATAAATATCGAATAAACATAAAGGCTTATTTAACTCATGAATGAGGTTTATCAGAATTCAATCAGGGAAGCAGAATAAGTAAGATACATGGATATACTCGCTTCTCCCAAACACATGTTTATTTATTTGTTTATTTCAAGGAACTGGCTTATTTGTGGGGACTGGTTAAGCAAAGCTGAAATCCTGTAGGTGAGAATGTCAGGAAGGGGAGATCGCAAACAGGCTGGTACCCACAGGCATGGGCCAAAGCCTTTTGTGCACAGGCAGTCAGGAAGGAATGATAAGAGCAGGCTGGAATCCAACAGGGCCCAAGGGATGAGGAAGGCTTAAACTCCTTTTTTTTTTTTTTTTTTCTGGTGAGGAAGATTGGCCCTGAGCTAAAATCTGCTGCCAATCTTCTTCTTTTTGCTTGAAGAAGATTGTCGCTGAGCTAACATCTGTGCCCATCTTCCTCTATTTTGTATGTGGGATGCTGCCACAGCATGGCTTGATGAGTGATGTAGGTCCATGCCTGGGATCTGAATCTGCGAACCTGCCCCACCAAAATGGAGCACACAACCTAACCACTACACCACTGGGCTGGCCCTGAGGCTTAAACCCTTTTTAAGGCTTTCCTACAGAATAAATCAGGCCCACCCAAAGTAATCTCCCTAATTTAAAGTGAACTGATTAACTACTTAATTTACATCTGCAAAATCCCTTCATAGAATACCTAGGTTAGTGTTTGATTGAATAACTGGGAGGACACTGGTTCAGACTCCATAATAGCTGCTGCTGCTTCTCTGTCCTCCAGCTCTCCTGAAGAATGTCTCTTGTAGCTCACCTTATCTGGAAACATCCCAGGAAGGCAATTCTGGAGAATATAGTTTATCCTAGCCAAGTTGACACACCACAAAGCCTTGTATGAACATTTATAGACTCTGTGCTATGGTTTGAGTATGTTCTCCCAAAATTCATACATTGAATCCTAACTCCCAAAGACGATGGTATTGGAGGTGGGACCTTTGGGGGGTAATTAGCTTACGGGGGTGGAGCCTTTGTCAATGGGATTAGTGTCTCAGAAGTTCCAGAGATATTTCTAGCCCCTTTTGCTGAGTGAGGACCCAGTAAAATAGAAAATTGGCTAATGTTTAATAAGGCAAGAAAACTATAACATTTGAGGCTGTCTTTCTTGTCAGACAGAAATAATTTACGTCTCTACTGGACACAAATCCATAAGTTAAGATGTAACTTCACAGCCTCTGAGACGTAATTAATTATAAACAACAAGTCAAACAAAGGCACATAGGACCAGAAAATTAAATAACCTTTGCATGGGCCTGTGAGACAATGTTCCAATATGACTCTGAAAGGACATGCAGACCTCCTTTCAGTTTATTTCTAAGTTTGGATAACTGTTCTTAACATCTTAATAAATAGTTTACCTTCTTTCTTCATTAAAAAGATAACCTTTCTTTGAGAGTATAGGTTTCCTGAAATGTTATATTCCATCTGCTTAATCAGAAATTAGTGTTGATTTTGCAATTTAATGGTGATTTCTTTTGGTTTTCTCTGATCTAGCTACTTATAGTATCTAGCCATTTATGGCTATAGCTGCCTATCATATGAATTTCTCTGGGTGTATGAGAGATGTCATTCATACTCCTAGGTACATGGGTCCCTTGAATCTACAGGATCCAAGCCATTAGAAAGAAAGAAAAGAACAAAAAGAAAGAAAGGAAAGATCATTATTTTAATTAAATGCCCTGAAGAAGTGTGATGGAAGTATTGGGAAGGAAGAATAAAAAGAGGCAAAGAGACAATCATTATTTTTACTTGTGTGTAACTTTTTTCCATGAGGAAATAAGATGTAGACCCCAATTTGAAAATAATCAATTGACTGTTAATATAGGTTCAGTAAGAACAAACAAAATGGGGCAGCTATCTTGAAAATTCCATGCTATTATAGCTATATATTACTATTTTGAATGAAATTAATTTAATTTTTCTTTTATCTTAAACTGAGGACCATATAGGTCATATTTATAAACCAATTATTCAGTAAATGTTTCTAAGTATACATTTCAAATGCAGTTTGAAGTGACAAATTTGGGGAAAAAATGGAAAAATCATCTGTGCAGACATTTTTCTTCATTGACTTAAAACAAAACAAATACTTTGCAATAGACTCAGTACATTCTTTATTGAGATCTTTAAAGACAATTGTTTAAAGGAATTTTCACCTTTTATGACAATGAAAACATCACTGACATGTTGTATATAATGGGAAATTCACGTCTTAAACTAGAAATACTAGTGCTGTGAACAAATTCATATTGATGTGTGTCCAAACTACTGTTTCCCTTTGGATGTCCTAGCAAGTTATTGTAATAAGTATATAACAAACATCTAACACATTTCTCTCTTTCCACTCTGACTCCTTTCTCAGTCATCATCTAATCAGCTGGTAAAATCATTATTCTAAAATTCAAGGATCTCTGTTTTCTTTTCTAGCTTAAAATACTTCCATGATGCACATTGTCTACTGGATCAATGCCACTTACCTCAGCATGTCAGCATGGTGCACGAGGCTCTTCATGATCCAGGCTTTATTATCCCTCCATTTTTATCTTTGGCTATGCACAGTCAGCTTCCATGTGCACTACATCTCCAGCAAAAGGAAAAGACTTGTTATTTCTCACATCCTCGCATGAGCCTTGCTGTATCTTATTTTCATGTATAATTATCCGCACAAGAAATGCTCTTCACTAACTCATTCTGGAAAACTTCTATTCATTCTTTAAAACTCAGCTTAGGGTCTCTTCCTCTGAGTAACCTTCCAGTATCCTTGCCTATTCCACCCAGGCAGCTACGTAATACTTTTCTGGGGTTCTAATGGCACTCTCTGGGGACAACTCTGTTATAGCCCTTGGCTTATCAGTGATTCAAAGGCTTTTATGCAGGTTTGTTGCTCCCTGAGTGCAGATGCTTTTCCTCCTTTCCCTTGTTCCCAGAATCTAGCTCAGGGTTTAATTAGGTAATAGTTGCCTATTCAAAATAAACGTTCAGTGAATACTGAATATAATCAGTTCTTCTGATCTGATGCTGGTTTTGGGAAATTAAACAGGATAGTAGAGAAGCCATTCACCTGAGGTCATGAGCATTGTATTATCTTTATTCACTAGTGGGTCTCAAATTTTACCCTGCTACTGAATCTCTTTATTAAAACATAGATTGCTTGGCCTCCTTCCAGGGTTTCAGATTCAATAGATGCAGGTTGGAGTCACAAAGTTTGCGTTTCTAACCAGCATCCAGTTGTTTCTGTTCCTGCTGCTCAAGGACCTGAATTTACGAACTACTGCTCTATATCTACACAAAGGCCAAGGCGTTGAAATATGTGTATTTAATAAATGCTCATCCAACTGCTAATGTTTTAGTGATAAAGAAAACTTAGTGCCGAATATGATTTATTCTGTTCTTTTCTAAATCAAGAGAAATGGGAACAAATAAATATATTTTATTTCAGTTTATTCAATAAAGAAAATCAATATTCTGAGTTTTCCATCATAGTCATACATCTCCCCCATTATTTTCCAATATGTTTAACAAGATATATTTTTTAAAAATTCTGGCAATGCTAGTTTTCCTTTAAAACAGTGTAATTTAAATTTTTGGGGCTGGTGAGAGATTATCATAACCATCTATGTTCCCATGAATGTAATTAACCCACTTCCCAGAAAATTTTAAATACATAGTAAGGTTGTCATGTTATTTTAGGTGGTCCCTGGACTCTCTTGAATTTCATAGGGGGACCTAAATTAAGAATTCTTATTTTTCAACTTATCATAAGTTGGGGAAAGAGATTATAGAGTTAAAATGGAAGCAGTCTTTTAAAAAAAATCAACTATGAGAAAGCTACTAAAGCTAATAAACAAATTCAGCAAAGTTGTAGGGTACAAGATAAACAAAACTCACAAGACTTAATTAAATGGAAACACATTTTTGGGTAGGAATATTTAACATTGTTAAGTGTAAGTCATGCTCAAAGCAATCTACAGATTCAATGTAATGCCTATCAAAATTTGAACAACTTTTTTTGAAGAAATGCAAAAGCAATTCTCACATTCATACGAAACTGCAAGAGGTCCCAGGTAGACAAAACAATTTTGGAAAACAAGAACAGAGATGAAGAATTCAGACTTCCCACTTTCAAAACTTACAAAAATTCTGCAGTAGTCAAAACAGTGTGGTACAAGCAAATGGATAGATGTATAGATCAATGGAATAGAATTGAGAGAACAGAATTAAAAATGTATAGCTGTGGCCAACTGATCTTTGACTAGGGTGCCAAGTCTACTCAATGGGAAAAGAATAGTCTCTTCAACAAATGGTGCCAGAACAATTGTATTTCTACATGCAAAAGAATTTTGTTGGATGCCTACCTTATATCATATACAAAAATTAATTAAAAATAGATCGACAATGTAAATTTAAGTGCTAAAACAATAAAACTCTTTAAAGAAACCATAGGGGTGAATCCTCATGACCTTGAGATTGGTGATGGATTTTTAAACATGATACTGAAAGCACAAGAAACAAAAGGGAAAAAAAAAAGATAAATTGAAGTCCGTCAAAATTTAAACCTTTTGTGTATTAAAAGACATTATCAAGGAATTGAAAAGACAACCTAGAGAATAAGGGAAAGTATCAGCAAATCATACATCTGGTAAGTATTTAAAATTCAATATGTATAAAGAACTCTTAAAACTTAAGGACAAAAAAGCAAACAATGGGCAAAGGACTTGAATAGAATCTAAAGATATACAAATGGCCTGTAAGAACATGAAAAGATGTTCAGCGTCATTAGTCACTAGGGAAATGCAAACCAAAACAACAGTAAGATATCATTTCGCATTAGGGTGTATGTAATAAAAGAAAAAAATGAAAATAGCAAGTGTTTGTGAGGATGTGGAGACTGGAACCCTAGTACATTGCTGGTGGGAATGTGAAATGATGAGAAGGTGAAATGGGAAAACAGATTGGCTGTTTCTGAAAAAGCTAAAAATAGAGTTGCCATATGACCCAGACATTCTGCTCCCAGGTTTATACCCCCTAAGATTGAAAACAGGGATCCAAACAGATATTTTATGCCAATGTTCATTGCAGCACTATACACAATAGCCAAAAGGTGGAAACACCCCACGTGTCCATCAACAGATGAATAGATAAACAAAATGTGGTATGTACCTGGAATGGAATATTAAGTTTTGAAAAGGAATGAAATTCTGATGCATGCTACAACATAGATGAACTTTGAAAATATTGTGTTAAGTGAAATAAAAAGACAAATATTGTATGATTCCAGTTAATGAGATATCTAGAATAGGCAAATTCATTGAGATAGAAAGTACATTAAAGGTTACCAAGGATTTCCTGGTGGGCAGGAAGGGCGGGTGAAGGAATGGCCACCAGTGCTGCCCAGGCCCAGGGCCATGGAGAGGCCGTGGAAGGTCCTGAGCAGCCAAGATGACAAGGAGCACAACCTGACTGCAAAGGGCCTGGATGACTTGTCCCTTAGTTTCAACACTAGATTGAATTGATTTGTCATATGCTTTGTATGCGGCATTTCTGTTCTATCCTTGGAACTGGATTGCTGTGGTTTCTGGTGGCGTAAAACTTTTTACACTCTTTTATATCCGGGGAAATATTGCTGCATTAATTATTATCCTTTTTTGCTTCATATTTACCATTTGTGCTTCTCTTTGGGGACATAAGAAGGGACTGGCCTTATTGTTGAGCATATCACAGTTCTTGTGAATGACCTGGTATAGTCTATGGTGGGTCCCATATCCTAGAGATGCAGTAATTAAATGCTATTCTGTCCTATGCTGAAAATCAGAAGCTCATCGAAAAGGGCATTTGAAAGTTCTTGCAGTGGTTTTGGTGAAGTATGCTTTTCCTGATACAATAAATACTCCAAAAACAAGTGCAGTGACAATTTAAGACCATTTGTATTCTGGTACGAACTACATGCTTGATTGAACTGTTAAATGCTTGTAACTTTAAATTCATTATGTGTCATTAATATGCCCTTCCCAAGATAAGGAGATTTTAATCACTGCCAATTGTACATTATTTTTAGCCACTTTTTTTTCAGTCTTTTCAAAACAGCTTTGAGATGTGAATATTTAGGGATAAATCTGTGCTGCAAGACATATTCAGCTTTATTGGCTCTTTTAAAATGTTTACATTTTTAAAACATCTTTAAATGTGAAAGTTTTAACTTTAAGCTAGAGATTGCTTATTATGTGTAATAAAAAGAAGACATAAATCTTTACAATTTTTAAATAAACCCACACTTTGAAATAAAAAAGTTTATGAGGAGACGATGGAAGGGATAAATGGGGAGTTATTATTTAATGTTTACAAAGTTTCTGTTTAAGATGAAAAAGATTTTAAATTAGGTAGTGGTGATAGTTGCATTGTATTGTAAGTGCAATTAACTCTACTGAATTGTACACTTAAAAATGGTTACCAGTGTGAAAAAAAATCAACATAAGCAGATACAGAGAAATAAACAAAGGTATGTTAAACTCCAAAGGTAGGAAGCACTAACAATTACATAGTTTTTCCATACCTGAGTCTCTTCTAGGTGTTTTTGTATATAACTCCCTGAATCCTCGCATCAGTGTTATTATTTTCCTCATCTCATTAATAAGAAAATGAGGCATAGAAAGTTTAAATAGTTTGTGAGCATCACGTAACTAATAGACGAGAGAGCCAAGATCTGAATCCAGGCAATATGTTTCTAAAACCCATGCTTTTAACCATGTTGCGTTTTAACCATATATTACTTCCTCTGCCCATTATTCAGTTAAATGCTGAATGGGGAGAATGAACCTAGACCAATGGGAAATAGGAAGCTAGGAGAAGTCAGTCTATTTTTCTGATCACTCTGGTTTCATAAGACAATAAACTTTACAAATCTAACTCCAAATTGACAAATTTTATACACTTTTGTTGTGCCTGCTACCTTCCCAAGTGACTTTTGAGTGAGTGGTGGGATATGATGACTATTTTCTTATCTGATAGGGTATTTGAATACCTGCCATGTACATTTTTTTAGCAATTGATAATCAATTTATTAAAATAGATGATTTTTTCAGTTTTATTGAGGTATAATTGACAAATGAAATTGTAATATATTTAAAGAGTACATGTGATGATTTGATACATGTACATGTTGTGAAAGAACTTCCCTTATCGAGTCAATTAGCACATCCATCACTCCACATATTTATCCCCCCACACCATTTTTTTGGTGAGAACACTTAAGTTCTACTCTCTTAGCAAATTTCAGTTACACAATACAGTGTTAACTACAGTCACCTTGTTACGCATTAGATCCTCAGAACTTATTCATCTTATAACTGAAAGTTTGTGCCCTTTTATTAAAACTGTGTGCCTTGTTTCTCCCCCTCCTCAGTCCCTGGAAACCACTTTTCTACTCTCTGTTTCTGTTGAGCTAAATTTGTTTTTTTTTTTTTTTTTAGATTCAACATGTAAGTGATACCGTGCAGTATTTGTCTTTGTCTGGCTTATTTCACTTAACATAATCCCCTCCAGGTTCATCCATGTGGTTGCAAATGGCAGGATTTTCTTCTTTTTATTTAAGGCTAAATAATATTCTATTGTATATATATATCACATTTTCTCAATCTATTCTTTCACTGACAGACACTTAGGTTTTTTCTGCATCTTGGCTATTGTGAATAATTCACTCTCAATGAACGTGAGAGTGAATATCTCTTTGAGATAATGCTTTCGTTTCTTTTGGATACATACTTGGAAGTGGGATTGCTGGATCATATATGGCAGTTCTACTTTTAAATTTTTGAGGAAACTTCATACTGTTTTCCATAGTGGCTTTACCAATTTTCATTTACAGAATAGATGATTTTTAGAGCCATTGTGAAAACTACAATAACAATTGTTGAGAATGTGGCTTTTAAAAAATGGACCCTTACCACACTAACAATACCCTAACATAACAGCTGATCTACATTCTTTCCAATATTTATTTGTTTTCTGCTAATTGTAGCTTCAACAACACATTGATTCTTATGGAGATGATAATGCATCTGTCAATATTTAAGACATTTCTTGAACTATGTTTTATGCACAAGTGAGTGTCAGCATCTTCCCACACCAGTGATAAATTACAGAGATATCCTGATGGTGCGCTTGCCTGAGTATTGCTTTATTTTTTTTTCGCTATTGTTTCCTATCTACCCACTTAGAGAACTTGAGAATTGTTTAACGAATGAGTTATTATGAAATACAACAAAAATATTATCTTTGGATCGTGTTATTTTCATATACATCAAAACAGTTTGCAGTAAAATATTTACGATATTTAAAAAAATATAAGTACTCTGTTAAATTTTAATAACCCTAGTATGAGATTTAAAATATTTTCTGCACAACCTAAAAGAAGTTTATATGCTGCAAGCCAATGATGTCAGGAGAACAACTGTGGCCTTTTATTAGCAATTATGATTTGTAACAATATTTATTGCCAATTTTCACAACTCTCCTTCCTTTTTTTTTTTTTCCTTTTTTTTCCCTTCAATCAAGTCTTGAACTAGAGTTTTTGGCCCCTGGGACCAATCTGCACCAGGCAACATAAAGCAAAACTTCCGTCTGGTTCTGTACTTTAGCTGTTCCTGGCTGGGATTCAATTATATATAAGACACATGGCTGTTTTAAATTCAATAGGATTAAAAAAAAAAAGCAGAAAAAAGGTTTGCTTCTGAGGAAACACTTGTTGATTACTAATAGGTATTATTCGAGGCTGGAAACATCCGGAATTTAGAACTTCTCCTTTTTTATATGTAATCTGGTTATTGAGGAAGCTGAATGATAGATGTGGGATATAAGTAGAATATTAATTAGTTTTTCATCATCCATCATCTTCAATTCCATTTTATATTTTCCTTCTCTGAGCCTTGAGTGTATCTGAGTAGAAATGTCAGCTTTCTGGCCACTTTGATGGGTGGATTTAGTCCAGATCAAATAAATTTGTCCTCATGTTCAATTGAACGATTTTGTTTCCCCATTGTTCCCACCTCTCAGGTTGGTCTGACCTGTAGTGTGGATGGTATAGTCTGTTTTGTCACTCTTGCTACCTTCTTTCCCTGTTTTCCTGGTTTCTACAGGGACGAAAAAGGCATTAGGGAAAGAGAAAGAAACATTTGGATTCTGTGGTGCTGTTACAAGTGGTCGAATGCTGACTTTCGTTTAGATTGTATCTGTGGGCTTAGGGAGACTGTCTATTGGGATCTGCACATTGAGCAGTTTACTGGTATGGGAAATATACTCTGGGTAATCACTAGCTCTCTCCATTTTGCCTTCATACACGGGTACCCTACAGTCTATCATTACTGAATCTCCGCTCTGTGAAGGACACTTTCTTGGACAAGGTCCTTTAAAGAAACTTTGGGTGACGCTGATTTCCACTGGTACATGGGAACTCAGTATACTAGAGATTGGCTAGTTGTTCACCAAACCCATTTCCTTTTCTTTCTGGGCACAAAATTTTTCTGCATTTCCCAGCTTTCCTTGAATTTGATATGAATATGTGACTGGGTTCTAGCCACGGAAATGTGAGTGTAAGTGCCATTTACCGGCCTGACCCGCTAAAACTTCCCATGTGCAATCCTCCTGGTTCCTTTTTACATCGGCCTCCTTGAGGCCAATGAGCACAGAGCCCTTGGAAGGCACCTTTGAAAATGATGGAAGCACAAGAGAAAATAAATCTGGATCCAGTTAAAGAAGAGCTGCTTTCTCCTTTGTAATTTTCATGGGCAAGACATAAACTCTATCATACTTGAACCATCATACACTTTGGAGTTTATCATAGCAACTAGCAGTGCTTGAACTAACTCACTCATGCATTCCAGCTAGACTGGTCAGATTTGGCAAATAAAAATAAAGGGCATCAACTTAAATTTGAATTTCAGATAAACAAGCAATCGTATTTAAAATAAGTATGTCCCATGCAATATTTAGGACACACTGACATTAAAAATTATTTGTTGTCTACCGGAAATTCAAATTTAACTGGGTATCCTGTATTTTATGTCAATCCTAATTCTTACCACACTAAAAAGTGGACATATATGGCATTCCCAATGTTTCCCTCTCTTGTCACTCCACTTTCTGTGGCTGCTCCATCTGGAATCTAATTTTCAGAAATGTGTAGAAGAGAATCAGCTTTTAGCCTCTACACGCACATGTGCCTTGAAACTCCAAGAAGGTATATGCCAGCATCTTCCAAAAACTGTTCACCCAAGTCTACTTCAGCACCCTGGCACAAGTTTCTCCAGCTCAGCAAACATCCATCTGGAGAGTGTTATATGATCCCCGTCTTCAGTAGGTTCTCTAATCTCTGTGTATGGTTCTCTTGGAGCCCAACTAGCTTTGCTGGGGACAGAGAGTATCACTATGTTTCTTAGTAATCATGCAGCTGAACACTCAGATGAATTGTTTCCTCTGATGAATTTGAGCCTTTTTCTTACTCAAGCTAGAAGAGGTAGCGGGAGTGAAGGAAACAGAAGTCCAGTCAAATCTTAGTGAATCCTATGACTACGTGTCTAGAAGCTCTTCTACAGAATGTGGAGAAGCTTATTACCTATATTGTCCTTTTTGAATCTTCAGCAGGAATTCTGAGTCAGCAGGAAAAGTTCCATTCAATATCCAGTTATGTATCTTTAGATCATTCAAACAATTGAAAAAATTCAATACTTAATTGCGTACTCAATATCATTTATAGAAAAGAGCATTAGACAAATGTAAAATAGTATCTATTTTGGCCAGCATAATTCTATGTCCTTGAATTCACATTTTCAATAAAATAAGGTTATCAATTGCTTCTTGGCTCACCAAACTCTATAGCAACCCCATACTCCGTGGGCTGTGCTTTAGTTACGTGCTTTGTATTATTCTTTCTTGTGTCCTTATAATATGATATTTGGCAAAATAAAATACTAAATATTAAGTTGTAGTTTTGTTTCTTCACTTATTTTAAGCAGTTTAATCTATGTATCTCCAGAAGTTTGATATCTTTCTAAGAAGGGTATTACATTTTTTCAGGTAAAGCCAGTACAATTTAATGCACTAAAACCTGATATTTAATTTAACAATTCTTTCAAAGTTCAAAGGAAATAATGCCCCTGAAAAATGAGAGCAACACATATTTTCAAATCACTTTGAACAAAATAAAATAGTATTTTAAAAAATAATATAGTTATAAGAGATAAGAAACTAAAGCTCCAGCAAATCTGATTACAAGGTGGATAACAAGCTTAGGTCAGAGACAAACATTTATACTATTATTTTTAATTTTTCAATCTCAGCTCCTAGATCCATGGAGGAAAAATGAAAATAGAAAAAGAAAGGGACTTAACTCATATAATTTTATTATACGTTATTTATATTATATGGTATTCTGTTTTCTCAATCTAATTTTCTATAGTTAGTATCAGAAATATTTGGTTTAACAAAACAATACAGTTTATTATGGAATAGATGCTAAAAGCAAAAACAGAATGTACAGTGATCTAATATCTATTTAGTAAAAAAATAAGGAAGCCATTCAATGGAAATCAAATTTGGTATTTTACGTTAAGACTTTCACTCAATATTAAGAAAATATTGAAAAGATCTGCAAAGAAAAAGTAAACAAAACAGAATATATTGAGCCTTATTCTTAACTCTGGATAGGACATGTTAATTTACAACAGGGGTTGGCAAACATTTTCTATAAAAGTCCAGATAGTAAATATTCTAGGCTTTGTGGGCCATATAGTCCTTGTAACAACCACTCCACTCTGCTGTTGTAGTGAGAAAGCAGTCAAAGATAATGCATACATGAACAAAGATGGTTATTTCAATAAAACTATAACTATAGGCTGTTGGCTAGATTTGGCTCAAAGGCTAGTGTTTACCCATCCTTGTTCAAGGATAACTAGACACTATATTACCGTCTCTCCCTAGCACAAAAACTGTCTTTTCACTCTGATTAACTTCTCAAATTTACAAATAATTTCCAGTTCTGGATCACACCAGTCTTAATTTCCCACCATGCCCTGCCCTCCCTTTGAAACTGATGATAGGTATATTGAAAGGCCTATTAATTTCTTCATGGCTAGAGTTTTTAAAGAGACTGGATTCTAAATCAGATCTAATCATTTGCCAAGCTGTTTGTGGTTTTATACTGACAAAAATGTTGAGACAACAAAGTCTACTATTCAAAAGCAAATGCTTCTTTCTAGGGGGATTATACTTTTCTTAATCCATTTGATTTTATTTTTAACTTCATTTAGGGAGGATCTAAGTGTAGCACCTAGGTGATGTTGCTTTGAACATTTGAGATTTCTCATCAAATATTTATAATTTACTTACAGGCAGTAAGAGGCATTTTAACCAGTTATCATACGTTTGGCTGGAGCTCTCTCTGCATGGTGGATCACTTCCTTGAAATGACCTTCCTGATGAATTGCTACATGGGAGGGATAGTACTGTGACTTTAAAAACAGCCCTTGATGGTCATTCATATCTGTCCCTACCCCTGAATCCCAAATGTGTATAATTCACTTTTCACTAATTCATATGTTCAACAGAGATGTGTAGAGGCCTGGTGTGCACAATACGTTGTACTTGATCTCAAGCATTGGACGAATTTTGGTTACAGGGTTGAGTTGCTATTTGTGAAATCAGTAAAAAAAGAATAAATACTCCAATAAGAAAAAACCAACAAAATAAATTTATTCTTATGCATAAAAAAATATTTCTAGCTTCAATATCTTAAACCACCCAGAGTGAGATAATGATGGATCCTATGGGAACAGAATGGCCTTTTGAAGATATCTAGTGAACTTTGTTGAAGTGGAAAACTTTGGACTAGTTTCCAAAGTTATTTAAAGATTTAGATGCCTCAGCTTCTATTTTCCCTTCTTCTGGTTCCCCTAGAGACAAATCCTTGCTTCTTTTTATTCTCTGTCTTTGAGCCACTTTTGGTTTGGTTTCTTTCTTTCGACTGCAACGAGAAAAAAATTTTGGCTTAAATTGAGTGCTCTTAAGTATCATCATGTATAGCTTTATCAGATCCTCACTAAATTTCTGTCTTCCTATCTCTTATAAAAGTACAACTGATTCTCGTTACCATGGTAGTTGTGTTCCACAAGGTTGCTCTGAATGCTGAATTAGCAAACACTGAGCCAGTGCTCCTAGGGAAAATACAGGGTTAGTCCCTCAGAATCTTTGGACACATTTTTGTCAACCAATCAGTACATAACTTTGTTTTATGTGTGTTTCTCTCTACAAACACCATATTTAATAGATGTTGATTCATTAACTTTGGACTCATGGCCAACAACACTCTAACTCACGCCCAAGTGAAACTCATCTAACACAAGTGTTTCCTCCGTAGAGCACATCATTCTCATGCTTAGGAAAACTAGAGAGCATTTCAGCACTATGCTTTGCAGACCATTGTAAACAGTGAAATCGCCAACAAAAAGTACAAAAATGCAAACAACGTGGCGCCAAATAAACTGCAAAAAGGATATTTGTGTACAGAATGGGAGCTGAAACAAGAAGGCAGAACATCATTTTGTTTGATCTCAGTTGGGAACATTCTCTAAAGGTGACTTCAAATTTTTCAACACTGTATGCATGTCTACGAATGACCATGAAACGGCTTCAAGTATTGATTTGGGGGTTACAAATGCATTTCAGCAAATAGGTGGATTTGTAAGTATGGAATCTGTAATAGTGAAGACTGACTGTACTTTTGTCCTATTTTCTTCCTTTCAATCATGTTTTCTACTTAGTTTTCTCTGTTTACCTATAGCAAGGTGGAAAGGAAATAGATCCTTCTTATTACTTGATTTATATGTTTTTTCCACTTAATTTGGCAGTCTATACATTGTCCAACTGTTACCCTTATATTGATATTTATTGATATTTATTCTGAGGCCTTAATTTCCCCATTGTTAAAGAATAGAGAGAAGTGTTGGCTAGCAGATTTAGCAGGTAATCACATACAATTTGTCTTAAGGTGCAACTCTCATAAGGCAGTACTAAGATATATAATAAAATATATTCTTGAATTGTCTTACAACATTTTCAGCTTCTGCCTAACGATGCAAATCTGGACAAAATTAACTCCAGTAGTATTAACTTTTGACTATTTTAAGCAACGTATTTTCAAAGTCCAAATTCTATGCTGCAGAAAAAAATAATTATTTCCACATATGGTTAAGTTGTCTCTGCATGCTAGAAAAAAATTAATGATTGTAAAACTTGAGTTTATTAACAGAAAAGCACATGGTACCATGTCACTTTTTTTCCTAAGGAAGTCTTAGAATATATACATGGTTATGCTGTTCAGAACAGACCCAAACAAAATAATAGTCTGGCATATTTTTGACTCAGTTCCCAATACCTGGAGCTAGACCTTAAGCTCCATGAGGAAAGAGACTCTGGCTCCTTTGGTCAAGGTTATTTCACTTGTGTATAACATAATGCATGACACATAGCTCAGCAAACATTGGCCAAGTAAGTGAGTAAATGACTCAGTTTATAAATACTACAACCTAAAGAATTAGGAAGGATTTCTCCTTCAAAGTGTATCACCTCAGGGATCCAGGACCCTTTAAAAAGCAAAAACAAAAAACTTCCTTTAAGATACCTCTATTTTTTCCTATCAGGCTGATTTTAATATACTTTTGCAAGTAATCTCATGGAATAAACAATAATCATATTTCGTTATAAATCAATATGAGTTAAAAAAAAAAAACCCCACAAAATGTGGTTTTGGCTTTCCTAGACAATCCACATTTCATCATCAGCTTAGTGACACCTAACTAGCCAACCATTTGGTTTATGTCTCTCTACTTTCTCATTAACTTTACATTCTATTTCCAGTCCAAGAAAAGTTGAAATCAATGAAAATAAACTATAAATCAATAAAAAGATTATTAGAAAAATCCCTAAGTATTTGGAAATGTAAAAATATATTTATATAATAATGTATGGGTCAAAGAATGCATTAAAATGAAAATGAAAACATATTTTTAACTCAGTGAAAACAAAACACCATACTTAGACCTTTGGAGTGCAGCTAAAGCTGTGGTTAGAACAAATGGATAGCCTTATATCAGAAAAGGTGAATGGCCAAAAACTAATGAGCTAGGCATTGCTCTAAATAACCTGAGAAAATTAAAGCAAATAACGCCTAAAGAAAATAGAAGGGAAAAAATGATAAATATAAGAACCAAAATTATTAAGATAGAAAACAAACATGCACTATAGAGACCTAACAAAACCAAAAGCTGATGCTTTGAAAAGACTAAAACATTGATAAGTACCTGGATAAACTGAAGAATAATAAAAAGCTAATGAAACAGAACAACTAATAGAGGAATGGAAAAAGAAACGTCACTAACATTCCTACAGATATTAAAGAGCATCATTTACAATCACTTCGAAAATATTAAAAAGGAAAAATATGGGAATAAATTTCACTAAAATGTGCAATATCTCCGCAAAGAAACATATAAATTATAATTGAGGGGAAATCTAAAAAACATAATAAGAGAGAAATAAAACTTTTCATGGAATGGAAGATTCAATGTTGTAAAATGTCAGTTTTCCTCAAATTGATGTGTAGATTCAGCGCAATCTCAACCAAAATTCCAGCAGCTTTTTTCTTGGAACTTGAAAAGCTTATTCTAAAACTTATGTAGAATTACAAAGATTCAAGACTATTCAGGAAATTCTGAAGTAGAAGAAAAAAGTGCGAGAACACGCTCTATTAGATATGGACTTTTTACAAAACTAGTGTAGTTAAGACAGTCGTTGGTGTTAAGGATAGACAAATGGAGAAATGAAGCAGAATTAGAGCCCAGTAACAGACAAACACAGACACAATATATAACAGAGGTGAATTTTCAGAGAAGTGGGACAATGATAGACTATCCAATAAATAACGTTGGATTATTGCGTATGCAAATGAAAAAAAGTAAAATAAATTTGACCCCTACCCCACACTCTATACCAAATGGATTAAGACTCCAAATGTGAAGAGGAAACCAATAAGTCTACCATAAAATAATGTTGAAAAGTACCTCCCTTTGGGGGAGTTAAAAAAAGTATATTTATTTAACAGAACATGCACACACAAAACTAACCATAAAGGAAAATATTCCTAAGCTAAAGTACGTTGAAATTAACAAATTCTCTTTATTCAAAAACACAAATAAGATGGTGAAAAGGCAAGCCACAGAGTAGGAGATGTTTGCAATGCATGTAATTTAAAAAGTGCATGTTTTTTCAAACTATAAAGAATTTCTGTAAATCAGTAAGAAAAAATACAGTCCAAAAGAAAAATGGCCATAAGAAATGAACAGGCAATTCAAAAGACAATTTATGTAAATAGCCAAGAAACGTTTAAAATGTTGCTTAATCTTACTGATACCCTGCTAATGATAATTAGGAAAATAGAAGTTAATCAAGAAGAAGATATGATTATACAACCACCAGAGTAGTTAAAAATAAAATTACTAACAGTGTGGTATGTTGACAAACATATGGAGCATTGTAACTCCATACACTGTCGTATGTTTCTAAATTGCAGCTACTTTTGAAAACTATATGATATCATTTACTGAAATTAAACTGACACTAACTCTATGATTCTCGCATTTCAACAATAAAGAACTTTAGATGCCCCAAGAAAAGAAGTTCCTGATAAGTAGATGAAGCTGTGATATCTTTGTAACTGGACTATGTGTATCATTACCAGACAAGAATGGGAACCGAAAGAAGAGATTTCCTAATATCATTTAATAGATGGAAGGCACTTCTAACCGATGAACCACTGGTATGAAAGATTCATGCATAACATAGAAACTATCGTTAAGGCAACAAATATCAATTTGACAGAAAATTCCTGTTGACTTTCAACAGAAGCTGCATAGCTTTCAGCAAGATGTGACTCAATTGATGAAAAAATGAAACCATAAGTTTGGACAAATAGGAAATGTTAACAAAATTTCCCCGTTCTCTGACATAATACAAAATTATACTGTCAATGCCCAAGGTGATTGCGTCATATCTCATTTGTGCCTTAACAAGTCTGAAACAGTACCTGAAATAAGTCTAATAAAAATTGTGTGTTAAGAAAGTATTTCGTCATTTGAATAAGGTATATACAGCTTTGATCACAGTACTCCATCACCGTTAATATCCTGATGCTGATGATTTTGTGGTGGTTATAAAACACACTGAAGAATTTAGAGCTAAAGGAGGATCATGTATGAAACTTACTTTCAAATGACTGAGAAAAATAGTACTATGAATGATATGGGTAAAATTATTTTTATGTTATATACATACGTACCACGTATATAATAGGTGTGTTATACACTAAAGAATGATTAACACATTACATTTTTAACATCTAAGGGAATCAGGGTGTAGGGAATATGGGCAATCTTTGTACTATTTTTCCAAATTTCTGTAAGTCTGAAATCATTCCAAAATAAAAAGTTAAAAAGAATAGAAAATTTTAAAAAAAAGAATAGAAAATTTAGCACATCTGTAATTGCTCCCTCAAAATGCCTGTTCTTGTTGATTTCCAGAGAGTTGAATAGAATGTGCTATGAAGAGGTGCCAAAAAAACTTCCTAAAATTTTCATATTTATGTACTTGAAAGTCACAGATTGAAAATAAAAATAATTGGAAAAGAATGCCACAGAGTGTAGAGTTTAAGAAACATTGCTGCTAATTCTCATCTTTTATAATTTTCTCATAAAATATTTTGTCAATTCTTCCCTAACAACACATATCATTATTAAAATAACATAGAAAACAAGGGAACTAATAATTCACTAGCTATATTTGTTAGGGCTCATTGGTTTAAAAAAAAAGACAACATTTTGTCAAATTTTAATATTAAGCTTTTTTCTCTTAGTATTTCCTAAAATAATGCCGCACATTACAATCATTGGCATCTCAGACTTGATGATGTTGCCTGTAATATTGCCTCCCCTATGCTAATTCTCATGCATATTCATAGAACAAAGATTAAGACAAAAATAAATAGCACAAAATATTAAACGTATAAGTATCTACCTTTAACAATTTCGTGTTATTTTAACTCATAAGATCTGTGACTCTATACTTTAAAACATTTTAATACCGGCATGCATTAAGGAGGCTAAAATCTTACCAATGCTGAGGGCATGGAAGAATGCCTGTCCGGAAAGGGATCTGTGACTACTTAAATCTCTAGAACCACTGCTCCCAACAAATTGGTTCAAAAATGCCAACTAGGACATTAAGGTTTAGAGATCCAACCTCAGAATTTTTGATTCTACATCTCAGTTAGAAATCTGAAATTTGCTTTTAAAGAACTTCACAGGTTGTTATGATGCAAAATTAGGTTGGGAACTGCTACTCCAGAACACACTAAAAGATTTTTCACACCATGAGGTGCACCCATGTCAAGCTAAGAGGTGATCACCCACAATAACCACTATTTATTGACCATCCCCAGGATGGTACCAGCCACTAGATTTAATTTACAGAAATAATGAAGTAGATATTAAAACTCTGTTTCTGTATATATGTACTCTTACTTGACAGTTATCTCTATGTTTATGCCTATCCATTTGTAAGCAGTTATCTATGCTTGTTTTGAACAGACTTTGAATAGAGTAGAAGATATCTTCTTGTATCTTCACCAAGATAAACTTTAAGAGCAGTGTTCTCCAACCTGATAAACGCACAGACAATACAAACAAGTAAAGGTCAACAATATATTTTTTCCTGTTAGTTAGTAGCTTTCTTGGAAATTATGTCATTTCATAATATGAGAAATTTACCAAGAAGCCATAGGAGGTTGAAAAAGCTTTTCTTATGCTTTTATTTAGTAACAGGAAAATGTAATACATTCCCAGGTGTTCTGTGTACTCTTACTTTATTTGGCCAATGAGGAACAAATATAAGAACTTCTCACATTGGGAAAGTTCAATGAAATCTTACTAATTTACCTGCTAACAAATATGTGATTAATTTGTTATTATTTAATCTAGGATGAGTTGGACAGAAGTACTTTCTTTTTACCATCTATAAAGAATAGATTTGATTATATAATTAGCGAAGAGCAATAATATTTCAAAGACTCATTTCAACCTATTCCAGATAACAAACGTTTTAAAAGTAAGTTAATCTTAGCTTATGAATGGAAGCTACTAATTAGAAATTAATCTCATGTATTTACTTCAAAAGGACCAGCAAGACTTCTGATAGGAAACAATTGGGAACAGTTAGAGAGAAAGAGAGAGAGCAGGACTGATACAGAAATATGTAAAGCCTGGAGCCTTGCTATGAGTTGTGACCTGGGTGAACTGAGGCGTCACTTCCTTCACTGTTTCTTACTGATCCTCTCGGTTCTCTGCTTCTCCCTGGTGGGGTTCTCCTTCAGGAGCAATACATTCTTTGACAATAATTAAAGTATGGAAGAGGTAAGGTTTTAAAATAAAGATTATTTTTATTCCCAACTTCCTATCCTATAACATGTCTGATTTCAGTATTTCCAACAAGAGACAAAATATTCCATTTCCAATGTCACACTTGTATTTAGTAAAATATAATACAATGCTCTAAATCCTACAACAGGCTTATAGTGTCTTATTCAAAGAGGTTTCCCCAACACAAGCAATTTGAATTGTCCATTTGTTTGGCACACTAGTAGTTTTTAAGCCCCAGAACAATTTTCCATAGAAGGGTTTGGGTTGGATGACAATTTCCCCTTAATTTCACAGCTAGAAGGACAATTGGGATTATCCCAGAGAAGGTGGGAAAGGAGATCCTGTGTGGCATCTTGACTGGAAGTACATTGCTAGGCAGCACGTATTTGAGGTTCTGGAAATTGACTTTCTTAAATCCCTCATGCCATGCCCTTGGAATGTCTTTGTGAACAGTCAAGAATTCAAGTTTTAACATCACGGATTTAGAGAGTATCAGTAATTTGCAAGAGGCCACACAGATTAACTTGTAACTCAAGTTCAAACTTCCTGACATTAGAAACCAAGTTTTTAACCACCGCACTACAGTCCATTTATTTTTATTAAAGATAAATTCTACATAGAAAGTTGCCCATTACTTTTTAGTATTTACAAGTATCACACAGTCTCATTTATATCTATCACTGTACGATGATGCTATTTTATTTGCCTTAATCTGTAACTATGCCTTTTTCCTGGGATTTTTTTTCTTTCACGTAGTTGTTTTTGGAAATTGAATTTAAGCCTCAGGATATACTGTATCAATTGAAAATATCAAATAAAGTCTCTACATTTCAATTTAGAAATTTTATAGTAGTGAGGTAATGATGTTTAAAAACAAATTTTTTAGTGTTCAGATTTGTGGTTTGGCTGTTCTATGCTCTTCTAGTTTTTTTGTTCCATTTTATATTAATACAATGGTACAACATTATTATAAGATAAACATTTCAGCTTCATTAGGAAAACCTCAAAATTTTGTTCTAAAAACATTAATCATAGTAATTGCGCTAAATTAATACTGTACATTCAAAATACTCTGTTTGCCTCTGCCAGCTGGAAATTATTTCTCCTTTGGGAATAACATACAACTGCTATAGAGAGACCAAGATGATGTTCCCCTTCCAGAGTATTTTAACTGCTTTGCACGGTTGACAATGGAGGTTACAGTATTTTCCTTGTATTTTCTCAGAATGTTGTGATTTACCATCAATAAATTGTTTTGAGGTGTAGAAAATATTGCACTCACCATTGAAATCTAGCAAAGGAGGGATAGAGGGAGGGAAGGTAGAAGGAAGGAATGGAGGAAAGCAGGGAGAAAGGGAGGAAGGAAGGAAGGAAAAGAAGGAAGGAAGAGAAGAAAGGAGGAAGGAAGGGAGGGAGAGAGAGAGGGAAGGAGGAAAGAAAGAAGGAAGGAAGTGAAGGAAAAAAGTGGGACAGAAGAGTAGTTAGAAAAGAAATTTAGGATTGGAAGGGAATTTGGATATCAAGCATATTAATTATTTCATTTTCTAGGTTGGCATACCATCATCCAATGCAAATTTGGGACTACAACTCATATATTCTATTGAATAACAGAGAAACAACAAATCAATTTTCCCAAAGATATGCCTTCCCTCTAGTGAAATAGTCTCTTTTTTACAATGAGCTTTTGATGGCTGCCTGGTTTCCTCATACTTTATTTTGACTTATATTCCCCCTCAGAATTATTGCTAATAATTTCCCCATAGTTGTGAAATAGACAAACAATAAAAACTTGTGAAATCCTTGGGCTACAGTGGATATTGTAGATATTCAATGATGTCGCACAGGAAGGGCTACAGGGTCCTGGTTTCTGCCCAAAAGGATGACCCACTTTGACTCAGATCCTAACCTGGAAATTATTTTCCCTATCCTGAAGTGAGTTATATAAAAATGTTCCATCTACCAATGCAGAACTTTGAATACAGATGCAGGTGGCAATGACAGAAAGACAGAGTTGCAGTACCAGGTAAGCAGAAAAAGAAGGCTTTCTTAGTAACAAATAGCGAGTGGTAAGTATTTTTCTGAGCTTATTTCAGGCAAGGAATCCTCCCTAGCAATAACACGACTAAGACTGGATGCTACAATAAGTAATCAGAGGCAGAAGATTTGTGCATGTCAAGCAACTCCTTAATGTTTGCTGACAGAGGGTCTCCAAGTCCTCCCACTTTCTGGAGTCTCTCTCCTTTTTTTAAGTATGGCTATATCTCCAATCCCATACTTTTGGGTAGTCCTCACCAAGAATTCCATGAATAATCAAGAGGATGCTTATGTTGTCCAGAGTTGGTGCATATCTCATTCTTCTTCCCATTCTTCTATAAAGTTCATCCCTGCTAAACACTGCTCCATTTTTTCTGTCTTTTGAAGAACCACTAAAAAGGGCACTTGTAGATAGCAATCATTGCTGTAGATTTTATTGGGGGGTAGCCCATCGTAGGATGGCACATAGATCATTTACAATCAAATATTACACATTATTGTTCAGGCCACTGGAAATTTCTCACTTGTTCACTTTCTCCTCAGTGTCAAAGAAAAGTTGTACTGGTTGGAGCTAAGCAGTCAAGAAAGAATTTATTCAAGACTATTGCAATAAGAGATTGAACTCAACTCCACTAAAATGGAGGGTGGGAGAGTTTTTAAGCACCAGGGAAGCTAGTGGAAAAGTGCTGGGGAACATTAGGTGGGAAGTTGGTCAATGTGATTAGGCCCCTCATCTTTACTAATTGGCTAATTTGTGCGCAGCAAAGTTAGGCTCCTACCCTCCCATAAAGACTGGGGTATAGAGGTTCCATGTTTCTTGATGACGTTTAGAAAGCTTGGCATCCAGGTCCTTAAGAAAGACATTCCTAGTAAACTGGCAATAGGCTGGGGGAAGATTTATGTCTAAAAAGGGGCAGAGAAAGAATTTATAATTGCAAGTTTTCCAAAGCAAATGCTCTAAGATACTACTAAAATGTAGTGAGGGAGAAGCTTGTTTAAAGGTTAGTTAAGCTGAGGAGGATGTTAAAGCCATTTCGGTAATCGGTATCCTAGTCTGAAGCTCATTGCTCACCCATTTTCTCTTTCCACAGTTTTCTCAAATCGTCTCTTGTTTTTCGTACACGTTACTCTCTATATTCTTGAGTATGCTCAGAAACTCCAGGTTCCACTTTACTTAGAATGCAGGAAAAATCAGTTCTCTGTTTTCTCCTTTTCTTTCAGAAAATAGCATATTTGGGATGAGCAGAGTAAGGAAATTTTCACCTTGCACATCTTAGGGGCCCTTCTCCTAAGCAAAATGTCATTCATACTGATGTCAATTCTCTGCATATGGAATCAACTGCTGTCAGTTCTTTATTCAAACAATTTCATCACAAGAAAATAATGGTCAAGATTCCAATGCAGCTAACATGAGACCAGAGAAAACACAGTTCCAATATGTTCCCAAACATGCCCACAGGGCAAGTGAGTTTGGCTGAGCTGTACCTGTGCCTTAATAAATGCGGAGGAGCCATAGGAAAAGGTAAATAACTCGCCTCTCTTTGCTTCTGGGGAAGGTCTTCCTTGTTCGTGTAATGTGGGTTCTACATGGATCTCTCAGGGATCTGTGAGGGATATTTCGTGTGCAGTCCTTTATTTACTAAGCATTCACTAAGCTGCTTTCTGAGGGCATGCGTTTTAGTATTTAAAGTCTGAGGCTTTGTATTCTTTTTCTAACTCTGCGTTGCTATTTTTATGAAGCCAAAAAAGCATACCCTCTCTCAAAGGAGAGTTAATGGACTAGTTTTGCCTGTTTTCCAGTTCAGAAAGGTATTTCCCATGGGAAAAAAATAATAGTTTCCTTAACCATTGCTGGAGCACTTTCCTGCTTTACAATGCTGCCTTGGGGCTTTTACTGGGTGTCTGTGAAGAAAAGTGACAGAGGAGTTGATGCCATAGGTCCGACCTTCACTTCATGGGTAAAGCTGCTGCTCGTGACAGAATATTCTTGTGCACTAGGCTGAGGAATTTCCTCTCTTCCCTGAGGGCTCTCGTGTAGGGTTAATAATGGGTCTAGATTTTTTTTTTTTTTTTTACCTCTTTTATTAAACAAGCAGATTGATATCTGGAAGGAGACTTTGACAATCTAATGAATGATGTGTTATAATTGCGCTGAAATCACTGGTCCCGTGTTACCTTTTCGTCAGTCACCCTGTTACCCTAGAAGTTGTCAAAGACGAGATGTAGATGAGATGGAATCGACTGGTTCAGAGTCTCTGTTAGTCAAAAATCATACCAGCAGCTGAAAGAATGCACTTGGAATGGCAAAAAAAATCTGTTTCAAGAGAAGATACATGTTTTGATGCATGATATCCACACACTTAGGTCTCAATACTATCTTCCGAATCCTTAGGTTATCATTTAAGTGTTTTGTTTTGGTTCTTTTCTCTGTCGAGCTTCTATTTATGCTTCTCTATCTAGGATTAACTCTGCTTAGTTCAGGAACAATTTTTTAAAACTTGTTTTTAAAAAAATAATGATTAGTTCTTACTGATTTGAGATTTAACATCTTCACTTTTTCAAGAGCCAAATCACCTTTCTATGTATTGCCTAATTGGAAGTAATTTTATAAGCACCAGATGGTTGAAATCAATCAATGCATTTGATTATATCTACATATTCATATATTTATTTTTTCAATAAATATTTCACAATTTGTGCTTGACATGGCCAGTGTTTTGGAAAGGCTGAGTATTGTGTGCATATATCTTAAATTAATATAGAAGTTTAATATAATCTTACAAATTCCCTAAGTGCTTTCATAATTTGGTATGACTATCCCAAAGTACATCAAAATGAAATGATTGAGACAGCACTAGTAGTGATTGTGAAGAAAGAATAATGAGGAAGTATACATGGCTCTCCAGATACTAAATAGTTACCTTAAAGCACAATAATGAATACCTTGTGTTATTAGAACAAAAATAAGTGGATCATGGGGAAAAATAAATTAGAAACAAACTCTCTACATAAGGGTTTAGAATATAATATACATAGTTAAAGGAGTAAATGGAGAAACCATGTGATAAAACAAATTAAGTTAGAATCATACCTTACATTTTTCAGTAAAATAAATGCCAAGAGACAAATCAAGTTGAATTTATTAAATAAAACCATAAATGAAAAACTAAAAAAACATTGAAATGTTTATAAACCTAGATGAGAAATTCCTAAGGATGAATACGGTGGAAGTATTAACAAAGAATGTGTGATATATTTGGTAACCATCTGTACAATAAAATCACAACTGATATTAAAATATCTATATTACAGAAATGAAAAATATTTGCTATAATTATACTGAAAGTTTAACGTATGTGATATATAAAGTACTTATAAAATAGATATAAATGAAACAAATCCACTGATCAAAGATGATAATGGAAGATAATTCAGAGAAAAAAATATAAATGGCTAACATATGTGCAAAAACATTTCAACCACATTAGTAATCAAAGAAACAAAAGTTTATCTGATAGCGAGATTTTTAAAAATGATACAAATTGGAAAATATTTTTAAATTATATAAATAAGCTCTTTGGCAAAGTTACGGTATAATTGTTCTCAATTTTGTTATCCTAAATCATTCTTTTTTATAATAAATACTTGTAATGATCCTTGACAATCCTAAAATGAAATTCATGAATAGAACAAACTAGTAAATGAATAATTTCTAAACAAAAATGAACTGCAATGCCCTATCTAGACTGTAAAGATGAAAAAGGATTACTCAAATTTGCTAGTAATTCGGATGACCAAATAACTACTTTATGGAGTCTATCACTAAGATTCTTGTTGACTATGTATTTTTGATGAAGAATGCTATGAATTGATAAAATGCCTGATAATCCTTTCGAAAAGTTGTGCATAAGCTCATTTGGCTGAACAACGATTTCTCTCGTTCAGGTTTCACTTGTACGGTGGTGACATTGGAGAGGAATTTCTTTCAATACAATTATTTTTTAGGTTTTTAAATACAGACAAAACTTTTGTATCAATTTTCAGTAGTTTTATGCAAGCAACAGTGCCTATTATCAAGTTTCTCCCACTTGAATGTAAAATTTGCTTGACTGCAGTCATTGTTAAGCAGCTAATTTTCAAACGTCTTTTGCCATCTCATCAATTCTCTCAAAAGAGTGTCATTGCTGAATGAAATAGAAGAGATTATTTCATTCGGATTTCTTACCAACAATAGGCAGCTGCTAAGATTATTTATTTTGTAAGATTACATGGCCAACCACGCTTTGTGACATTGGTACTATTCTGTAAGGAATAAAATCTTTATTCTACCATTTAGAAGGGTTTTAAAATTTCCACTTTTTGGAAACATTGCTGTGACAGTATTATGACTTTTGCACTTCCCTTTAAATCTTGTACGATACGTCTTTGACAATTCTATAAGCTTGTTGCTTTGTAAGATATTCCATTTGTCATTTGATTCCATTGCTCTCATAGAGAGAAACGTGCAGAATTGCCACACTGGTAAATCATTTGTGTAAATTGATAAATTCAATTTGTAATATTCAGCCTGAATATTGTATATCCTTATTCTTTACATTGGATATTTTAAGTGTGGGCTAATTTACAACAAATTTGACTTTAACAGATACAGATTAAAGCTGTGCACTGACTGTTGCATGGGCATAGAGAAAGAAAAAGTCAACAGGAATTCACCTTATGTTCTTTGAATGAAAGCTTCTCTGGTCGGAGAGAAGGGTTCTCTCCCCTTAGAGTTTTAGGTAACTACCCACTCTCGCTGTGATGGCTTTGCTGTCACTGCTGCCATGGTATTGCCAGGGCGTTGGGGTGGTAAGGAAGGGGAAGAAAAATAAACAGGGGATTTCCTTCACTCTCTCTGACTCATGGAGAAACCCTTTCCTGCTGCTTGGATCAGAAATAGAGAGCTTCTCTTGGAGTTTCTTTTATCTGCATCCAATGCACATGTCTAGGTTCAAGCTACTTTTGGGGGAAAAAAAGAAAAGTAAACTCATTTCCATTTCAAGGGAACTTAAAGTTCTGCTCTCCATCTCCCTTTGTGCAGCTCCCACTTCCTTTTCAGTGCTCACAAATAGCTGCCCCATGCATTCTTTCTGGGATTTATAGGTGTGTTGAACGAGAAAAACAAGGTAGGGTATGTGTATTCCATTTTCTCAGAACTAGAATCCTTCAAAGGAATTTTTTTGTTTGTTTCAGCAAAATATTTGCATGATACATAAGACCTGTAAAAGTACCACTTTTTTTTAAGGAAAAAAAAAGAATTTGGTGAGAAAGTATTATATCTCAATAAACCATAGATTAATTTCCTGAAATTGAAAGTTGTCTAGGATTTTTATTTCAGGTGGGGCAGATAATTTAATAGCTCAGATCATGTTTCTTAGAACAGACTGGTTGATGCTCACTGATTCTGTATGCAATCAGTCTGTGCCTTAGCTTCTATACGTGTAAGACTAGACACTTGTAATACGTACAACTTAGCTTTGTTATAAAGAATACATGTAATTTAGAGCAGTACTTAGCAAATAGTACACACTCTATAAGTGATAGCAATTATTAATGTACAAGTATACAGTGCATATTACAATCCTGAAACTAAATGGAAAATATACTCAGAGAGAAAACAATAATCTAAAATCTAAATTGTGGATGTGACAGTATAGAATCAGCAATTCCCTACAGTTTTGAACATTAAGAAAAGAGTAAATTGCTAAACTTAAAACACAAAATGGAAGAAAGATTAGGCAAGAATCTATTTAATATAATTTTGGGGCAAATTATGATAAAATATGTAATTTAAAACTTTATTTTTTGTTTGATAAAGTGATGTTTCTTCCTATTGCTTAAATTTTCTTAAATGATAAAATTTGCACCTGTTTGAAATAGTTTCTTCCATACAAAATAATTGCCATGAATTGCAATCACAATAAACACCATTTTATATGGTCATCATATCTGTGGGCATGGTTGAAATGTCTTCTTTCTTTAGTTTCTTGCATTAAAATGATGTACATTTATTGAGAATCTACTTTATGCTAAGTTCTCTGATTGAACAATCACATTCTACTAAAAAGTTTTGCTCAAAATTCAACTCAGAGAGGTTGTTTCTGGCGTATCTCAAAAATTTCATGTGCTGACATTACGTAACACCTTTCGGTTTAATTGTTTTCTTCTTGGCATTTATCTCTACCCAACCTATCTAACATACTGTATATTTTACTTATTTGATATCTTATTGGATGTTTCCCCCACTAGGGTGTAAGCTGTGTGAGTAAAGGGATTACTGTTTTATTGACTACTCTACCACCAGCAACTTGATAAGTGTCTAGCACATATTAGGAGATCAATGAATTTGAGGAATAAATGGTTTAATGCACATACATGATTTGGCTTCTTAATGTGTACAATGATTATGAAAAATCAAGGATATACACATGCATCTAATGATAACTAACATTGGTGCACTCAGAATGTAAAGCACAATCCTTACCGGAAGGCCGTGTGATGTTGTAGTGAGTAAGAGCAGGTCTGAGTTCACATCCTTGCTCCAATACTCATTAGTTACATAACCTTGAGATAATTATTTCACCTCTCTCAGTTTTCTAACCTGCGTTAACAGTAACGTTAGAAGCAATCCTTGTTTTAAAGATTCAATGCGTGAATGCATTCAAAGCTCTTTAACAGTGCCTGGAACGCAGGAGACTCTTAACAATGGTTAGTAATGATACAGGACATCATTAGTTACTCAAAATTCTCTGCATAATAAATGGAACAGGCGCTGTTTTTATTATTTACTTATATTTTATTATTATTTAGTACTCTCTTTTGTTTTCCAGATGAGGAAAATGATTTAAATAACAGAGCTGATAATTGACCAAACTGGAACTTGCAATCATGTTCTTCTCAATTTATAGCCATGTTTATTCTTTTTATATCACACTATCTCCAAATATTTATTGTTTCAGTGCAGGGCATAGTAATGTGTGGGGCACTGTGGAGAGTATAAGATAAGATCTTGGTACATCGATATTCATCATGGTGTGTCTATAATGGCAAACCAACAATCACCATCACCTAAGTGTCTGATAAAAGAGATTATTGCTTAAACAAATTATGGGCATTAATAGAGTAAGGCACGTGCAATCTCATGAACATTAGCTGTATATAAAATCTCAGTGGTTAAATCTGGGACTCTGTTCACAGAGGATGTTTCTAGGATGTAGGATTGGAGCTGTGGGCCGTGTGGTAGATGCAGTGGTACACTATCCAGATCCCCCTTTGAGAAGGATTCCTTTGCCTTGGCTTAAGGGAGTGCAATTAGATGGCAGTCTTCTGCTCCTTCAGGGTTGCCCCTGCCTCAGAAAGCTGCCTTGTCCCCGTTTACATTCTTATGGAGACCCGCATCTAATGATTGAGGTGGAGGTATAAAAGGCCAGCCATTTAGACCCAATGTATGACAAACTTGATGGGCCATTTTCAATCCTGAGCTCCTTGTGGAGTTGCCATTGAAGCTTGACTTGTCTCTGCCCAGTACTCTTTTCTTCTTCCTTCCACAGGTATTGATCCCAAGGATGCTTCCTAGTAAACACCCTGCATTAGCTGCCTACAGTTTCGTTCTTAGACTCTGATTTCCAGACAATCCAACCTTTGCTAGGGTGTATGGAAAGGGACTTTGCTGGCAGCCCAGCACTCTACTCCTAGTCAGAAAACTGAAAGACATTTCCCTAGATAAATTGGACCAACTGTTTGGGAAAAACTTTGTAGTGCTCTTGGAATTGAATAGTGCCCTCTGTACAGCCTCTTCAGCCTGGAATTTGAGGACCCAGTATGTTAAGGCCAAGAAGTCCCCTATGTTTTAACCAAAAAAGAAAATATTCGGGTTGGCATGCTGATAAACCAGTTATCTCTACAGAGACCTCAGTCAGACTCCTATTCTTAGGAAAAAACTAACAGAAAATAAACTTTAAATAATCCATGTGATTCAATTAGAAGAAAGACTGAGAGTGCCGGGGACGCTACACTATCACAGTATTAGCACAAAATTTAGATAAGCTAATGCCTAGCTACTAGAGTCATTACCCCAGGTAAAATTATATGCTCAGTTTCTAATATTGTTAAAGTTTTCATGTTGTCAAAGATCATAGCAAAAGCTAGTATACGGAAACAGAGAGGGTATTTGAAGGAAAGCTTTAGTTTACTTATAGAGGAAGATTAGCCCTAAGCTAACATCTGCTGTCAATCCTCCTCTTTTTTTTTTGCTGAGGAGGATTGGCCCTGAGTTAACATCTATGCCCATCTTCTTCTACTTTATATGTGGGACGCCTGCCACAGCATGGTTTGATAAGCCGGTGTGTAGGTCCACACCTGGGAGCCTAACCAGCAGACCCCAGGCTGCCGAAGCAGAGCATGTGAACTTAACCACTGTGTCACTGGGCTGGCCCCAAAACCTTCAACTTTTCTTCACCAAAGCACCAGCCAGTATGGACCAGTGCTTCAGATTCCATGATCTGTGACCTTACATTCTGGTATATCTCCAAACAGGAAGTTAACATTAATCTTGTACATTTCCTATACCTGGAGATGAAATTCAGCTATCTGTAAGATCCATTTTTACTAGAGGCAATTGAGGCTTTGCTGTTTTCTTGCAAAGTTTATAAATTTGCTATAGTGGGAACCTTGAGAATTTTGTAGAATCTCATTAAAACCTCTAACTTTCCATTTTCCCTTTGAGTCTCAGTTTTCTGAAACTGTAGTGCTGTATTTGCTCTGGGAGCTGCCTAATGACAATTTCTTGTAAGCAAGTGTTTTTAATACACAATACTGTTTCCCCTGCTTCTTACTGCAGAATTTCTTAGGTCAACGAAATCTGCCACCTAGGGAAGGATTCCCCTCACATGTTTTTCACCCATCAGGAGAATCATTCCTAGCAGAATCTTCACCTGAAGCTATATTTATTGCTTCTGGAAATCTAGTGAAGACGAAAACTTCTGCCCAAACATCTGTATCTCATCATCTATTTTTAGAAATATTTTATTTGGAGTAATTTTAGATTTATAGAAAAGTTGCAAAGATAGTGCAGAGAGTTGCTATATACCCCTCATCCAGTTCACACTGTTGTCATCAGTTGACATTATTGTGGTACAGTTCTCAAAACTGAGAAACCCACATCGGTACATTACTATTAACCAAACTCCAGACTATTCGAATTTCACTACTTTTTCATTAATGTCCTCTTTCTCTTCCAGAAATCCATTAGGTACCACATTGAATTTGATTGTCATGTTTCCCCATTCTCCTCTCTGACAGTTTCTTAGTCTTTTCTTATCTTCTATGATCTTGACAGTTTTGAGGCGTCTGGTCATGTAATTTGTAGACTCTCTCTTAATTTGGGGTTGTTTGACACATTTCTCATAATTAGGCTGGTGATCACGTGGTTAAGGTAGTCCTTGTTTCTCCACTGTAAAGTTACTCTTTCCCTCTCCTTTTTGAAATGAGGTCTCTATGCACAGCCCACACTTAAGAAGTAGGAAATATGTTCTGTCTCCTGGAGGGGGGATTATCTACATATACATTATTTGGAATTCTTCTGTAAGGAAGATTTGTATCCCTTCTCCACCATTTATTTATTTATTTATTCAATCATTTGCTTTTCTCATTATGAATGCACGTATATTTATATTGTATTTTCTGTTGCTTATTTTGTTAAATTGTTCTAGCTTTGGCCAATGGGAGCTTTTTCAGATTGGCTGCTCTCTCTCTTTGAAGTACTCCATCTTTTGGTCTTTTGAGCCTTTCTTATTTTTTGATACCACGAAATGCTCCAGGCTCATCTTGTGCTATCTCTGCTACATTTTTTTTTTGCAAGAATCAGCCATTTTTCCCAAGAAGCCTTGGTTCCTTTTATTGGAGCATGGTATTTAGACACCAAGATCAGGGTAACAGGTGTGTTTGTTGCTGCTGGAATGTTGTTACTCTTGGTCCTCTCAGCACACAGAGCTGGATAATATATGCCTGTATACTATCCCATGAATCTATAACTGTTTCTCTTTCTCCCCGTCTGTGTATATATTAAGCTAGCAGGCATTCATACTAATGTCTCTGACTCCAGTTCAACACCACAGACTTGATTCTGGCCTTTTTTCTTGCTCATCTTTGTCTTCTGGAGCTCTCCGACTGTGAGAAACCTAGTTCCCAGGCTCCAGTATCCATTTACTTGTTTTTCAGCCCCAGTATACATGTAAAGCAGTTTCAGAATTGTTCATCTGCACCCTCGTGAGAAACAAATTTACCGCGTACAGTGTTGGTGTCCACTTCCTTTGTCTTTCATCATACAGTTTCCAGTGAAAACATCATTTTCCAAAGTTACTGAGGTCAGCTCCTTTTATATCTTCACTCTCTTCAGCACAGTTGTATCTTATATTCATAACATAGTTAAATTTATTTACCACAGTCTGCAGTCTTTGTTCGGTCTTTGTGATGTACAGTTTCTTGCTTCTGTTTTTCATTTAAAAAATTTGTTATTGTTGTAAGAACACAACATGAAATCTATCCTCTTAACAGATTTTTAAGTGTACAATACATTGTTTTATCTATAGGCACAATGTTGTACAGCATATGTCTAGAACTTATTCACCTTGCATAACTTAAATCTTATACCTATTAATTAGGTACTCCCTTTTTCTCCTCCCCCCAGCACCTGGCAACAGAATTCTATGTTTCTTTCAAGGGTTTTACTAATGTATATACCCTTATATAATTGGGATCATGCAGTATTTGTCATTCTGTGACTGGCTTATTTCACTTAGCACAATGTTCTCCAGGTTCATCCATTTGTTGCGTATTATAGGATTTGCTTCTTTTAAAAAACTGAAAAATATTCCAAATGCATGTATGTACCACATTTTTTTAATCCATTCATTCATTGATGGACATCTAGTATTTTTCCATATTTCAGCTATTGTGAATAGTACCACAGTGAACATGGGAGTGTAGATATCTCTTTGAGATCCTGATTTCAATTCTTTGGATATATATGCAGCAGTGGGATTGCTGGGACATATAGTAATTCTTTTTAAAATTTTTGAGGAACCTCCATACTGTTTTCCATGGCAGCTGCATGATTTAAATTCCCACCAACAGTGTATAAGAGTTTCAATTTGTCCACAACCTTTCCAACACTTATTATCATTTTTTTTTTAAATAAGAGCCATCCCAGCAGGTATGAGATGATATCTCATTGTGGTTTTAATTTGCATTTCCCTGATGACTAATGATTTTGAGCATCTTTTCATTTACCTGTTGGCCATTTGTATGTCTTCTTTGGAGAAATGTCTATTCAAGAACTTTGCCCAATTTTTGATTTGGTTACTATTTTTTTTGCTATTGAGTTATAGGAGTTCCCTATATATTTTGGAGATTAACCCCTCATCAGATACATGATTTGCAGATATTTTCTCCCATTCCATATGTTGCCTTTCTATGGGTTTTGACAAACGGATTGATCATGAGTCCATTACCATAGGACATTATAGATAGTTCCTCCATTCTTGAAATTCCCTTATGTGTCCCTTTTCTCATTAACCTTTCCTCTGTCCCTTGACTTCTGGCAAGTACTAATCTCCTTGACATGTTTTAAATGTTCAAGGCCCTGACTATCTTACTAGGCATAATAAATATGACAATTTCATTCTCTGAAATATCACCCCACAGTTACTGCATTTAGAGCTATCTTAAAACTCTATGTGTATGTGTGTCTGTGTTTGTGTAACTTTAAATCCTCAATGTGGTGGTATATGGAGATGGAGTCTTTGTGAGGTGGTTAGGTCATAAGGGTGGAACTCTCATGAATGGGATTAGTATCCTTATGAAACAGTCTGTCTTATTCCTTCTGCGATGTGAGGACACAGCAAGAGGAGAGCCATCAGTAAATTAGGAAGTGAGCTGTCACCAGATACCAAATCTGCTAGTGCCTCAGTCTTGAACTTTCCAACCTCCAGAACTGTGAGAAATGTTTTTGTTCAAGCCACCTAGTCTGTGCTATTTTTGTTATAGCAACCTGAACAGACTAAGTCAGAAGGGACTGTGGTTAGCATATTGAGTTTTCCCTTCCAGACTTTCCTATCAAATAGGTTATTCCTCCTTTGGTGAGACATTAGAGAGGGATGGAGAGATGCTGATATTTCGGGGGAGGTCATTACAAATGAAAACAGTGAGGAGTAAATATTTCCCCAAACAGTACTGTTTGCTTTCAACTTTCAGAATGAACCTACAAACAAAATATGGCATACTTAAAATATGATTAAAGAAGAGAATGTAAATGTAATCTATGAATTATGGCAATTTAAAAATGAAGATGCAGCTAAGAATATGACAAATGAGATAGAATAAGTGAAATATGTCAAAGGAGTGAGCACTATTATTTTCATAATCGAGCAGAGAGATCAACTAAACCAAAGATTAGGTAGAGATGATGGAGCAAGAACTGGAATTTAAAATACCAACTTTGGGATGGGAGAGGGGATTGCGTGAGTTAAAATCTTTTCTTTAAAAATATCTTGAAATAAATGACAAAGTAATAAATAAAAATTTGTTAGTTATTAAAGTTAAGGAACTAACCATCAGAAGAAACTCAAAACAGAGACAGGTGAGAGTAATTACTACAGGGAAACAAGCCTTATGTTTGTGAGATACAGGACATATTATAAACGCCTCTATAAAATTTTATTTCTAACATGTGCATTTATTACTTGGATAAAAATTGGAAATGGCAAAAGCAATTGGTTCAAACTTTATGTGATGTGTGATTCCAACATTATAAAAATTTCTGATCTCTAATTTTATGACCATACACTGAAAGGAAATTTTTTATAAAAATATCACAAAATAATGAGCAGAGTGGGATCTTAACATTTGATAACAAATTGTAAATTACTGAGATCTTTAAAAAATAACTTTTATTAAATGCCTGCAGTTGTTTTTGGTTACTCTAAATCTCAAATATTCTTAAGAAATTTCCTTTATTTTTCTGTGGATTTTGTTTTAAAAATGTCCTTATTTATTGCATTCCAGAGTTAAATATTGAAAAAAATGATTTTGTTTAAATCTGACATGATATGTGGCTATTTTTTTTTTATTAATTAAGAAAAGTTTTTCTAAAGTATTTTAGAGAGGCCCGAGGAACATCTGTATCCAGCTTTGGCCTTAATATTGTAGAGAAGGGCTTCAAATTAGAGTTTTATTGGAAAAACTCTCAGTTTTCCTGGAAGTTCTCTTCATTTTGCTATTTCAGTGATTCAGAAGAACAAAAAGTACTTGAGTTACTTCTTATTTTATTAGCTTAATTGTTAGAGTAGACTAACAGACTGCCAGGAGCCAATTTCTCTTTTGCAAAACAGTACACTTGACAAAGTGATAGTGTTCTCAGTCGAAAGCAGACTATTATTATTTCCTGTTTTGGAAGGTGTGACTGCTGTCTCTAGCATTTCTGAACCTTCTGAGTGAAAACTGCTAACATCCTGGTTATCCATCCCAGCATTAGCTACCTTAGGCCAGGTATTGAGATACAACTGCTCATTCCACTTTTGTTGTTGCTGTTGTTTTCTTCATTTTAAAGCATACATTTTGACTAACCAAGTAGCTGCTTAAACCCAAGGTTGCTGACCTAAAGTCAAGTTGTTAAGAGAGTTTAGACTCGCCTAAATTATTATTCATATGTCAATTATCTAATTTTGAATAAATATGATGATCTGTCTGACCTGATCTAACCACACCAAGGATAAGGATTTCCTAATGACCATGGAAGGTAAGTGATTTGGTCCTAATTCATCACAGGTTTGTGGGCTTGGAGCCCCAAAGCTACCACTACCTTTGGGTTTGGGCCCCCAAAATACAGTTTTATTTGTAAGAGTAGAAATAGAATTTTTCAGAGCAGATATTTTCAGGAAAACTTTTAAGATGTAACTCCACTTGGGTATCCTGACATTGCATAGGTTTTATATATTATGCACATTACACATTCTTCATTATGTATATTTTATAAGCTTAATCATCCTGGCTAACTGGCGAACTTTTAGGGGATATAGCTGACCCAAAAAGAAAAGTCACTTACATTTTAAAATATTCCACATCAAATTAGAAATGTAAGTGGAAATAATGATTTCAAATCTCACATTAAGTGAAATGTGCCAATAGAGAAATGATTATCAGAAATAAATCCACTTATTTTTCTAAACACTTATTCCCCTTAAATCTCTAACTAACAGCAATTATATCAGGGGAAATTTCTCTTGACATTGATTATTAAAAATAATGCTCAACCATCTTAACTCAAAGAATTTGAAGATAGAATATAGCTATACAGAATTATAAGTACATTGGTAATGGAGTTACACATTGACCTGTTTAAAGTTTAGAACAGCATTACCTTATCTAATGAACATATCACAGTGTATCAGATTAATTTTAAGCGGCAAAATTCATGTATTTATGCTATATTAGCATGCCAAAAAAATTTAGGCTATCGGCCAATATGATTTCTGTGCTTTTGTTTAAAATAAGAGAAAACCAAAGGGTAAATTTGCTTCTTCTAGCTGCGTGTGACAGGCTCAAAATAAAATTAGTTCAACTGATTTTATTACATATAGGTTCTACTAGTTTGGGCTCTAGTTTTTGAACAGGTAGATGCATAGATTCTAAAGGGCTGTTGTTTTCGAGTTAAATTTTAGACAGTCTTACGTTGAACGCACTGCATCATCTTCTTCCATTCCTACCACTGGCTTCTATACTCTACTACTGAAAATTAAAAATGATTGCCACCTACTCCCACTGCAAATTAATGATATTTTATTCCAATTCTACTTTCAGAGTTGTCATTATCCCTATATGACTCATTCTAGGTCATATAGGGATACATTTTAGGTGGGTAAGGACATTGGTTATTTTTGGCCGCTTAAAATTTTTTGAACGCTACGTTTTGACAGTTCTCAGACTGCACTTTAGGCCTTCAAACCAACAAAGCAAAAACCAAATAGACAAACTCAGCCCCCTATTTCCTAGCTTCCCTTTCCACGAGGAGGCAGAGATGTGATCATGTCATTTAGGTTCTCCTGCTCAGATACTGGTTCACAACAGAATTGCAATCAGAGATCCTGGTTCACAACAAAATTATACCACAGTGAAGGCCTGGCATGGAGCCTTTAGTTCACTGGCGTTGGGGAGTAAATGCAGTGTCCTTGTGGGCTCAGTAGTGGTGGTGACCATTTTCTGACTGCAATAGAGGTATCATGGTTCTGGGGTCTCTGCAGCACCTCCACCAAAGTTGTTTCTGGAAGCTCCAGGTTGAGTAGATTTTCTACCCCTTCCAAAATTCTCTAATCTACCTAATGTTGCATAATAAATCCCTTCCTGCTTATTAGCCAGGTGGGGTCCACTGTTTGATCTCAAGTTTGGAGAGGAACAAGGTTAACTAGGAACAAATTGGTTCTTTTTCAACGTATGTTACTAATTTCACTTCATCTATTTCCCCAAATCTTGGTGTTCTCCAGACTTGGTTAGCTTTATAAGGAATTGCCAATCTGCCTTCTTAAGTGGCTGAACTCTTTGGCATTCTCACCAGCCATTGGTATTGTTAGTGTTATTATTTCTTTTTTATTTTTAGCCATCTGCAAATATATAGTGGTATTATATTGTTGTTTTAATTTGTATTTCTCTCGTGACAAATGGTGTTGAGTATTGTTTTTAAGTTTATTTGCCATCTATATGTATAGCTTCTTTAATGAATGTGCTCAGATGTTTTAAATCCTTTTAAATTGGGTTGTTCGTTTCCTTAATGTTGAGTTTTAAGTGTGCTTTGTGTATTTTTTATCTTATTTTTTCTCAGCTTTATTGAAGTATAACTGACAAATAAAAATTGCATATATTTAAGGTGTGTAATGTGATGTTTTGATGTATATATACTTTGTGCAATGTTTGCCACAATCAAGCTAATTAACGTATCCACCATCTCACACAGTTATCATTCTTTGTGTATTTTGGATATAAGTTTTTATAACATATATGTTTTGCAGTTTTTTTCTCCCATGCAGTGGCTTATTTTTTAATTCTCTTAATAGTGTTTTTCACAAAATTAATTTTTTCTTTCATTAATTGTGTCTTTGGTGTTGTCTAAAAATTGATCACCAAACTCCAGGTCACATGGATTTTCTCTTATGTTTTCTTCCACAAATTGTATAGTTTTGTGTTTTGTATTTAGGTCCATGTTCCATTTTGAGTTAATTCTTATGTTAGGTATAAGGTTGTGAAGTTGGTGTCTAGGTTCTTTTTTTCTTTTTTTGGCATATGGATAGTCCATTGACTTTAGAGTAAGTTTTACAATTATGGTGGGTGGAGTCCTTCACAGTCTGAAACTTATCTGCTTCCCTCTGCCAGCCATCTTCTTCTCTCAACCAGTTCCCATCTATATTTCATTTATTTGTTTGTTTACTCACACGTTCACTTGTGTAAAAGGAAAATACGAAGGACCTGTTGTGTTTGGACATTTTCCTAGATTATACTAGTCTACTTGCTCTTCTCAGATATTTCCTTCACGTTTATCCCTCCAAGTCATTACTTGTACTGTCTCCTCTCAAATCTTCTTCAGAGAGTAAATTTTTACTTTGACTTCATTTCCTAGCTCAGATGTTGCCATCTCTGTGGAATCTTCCAGATCTCCTTCCTCGCCTCAGCAAAATTAATTCTTCTCCCTATTGGCGCTGTACTCCAGTAATGCTTTGTTCAGATCACCACTATATCAGCCTATCAACCTCGTCACATTTTATGACATTTAGATTTATTCTTTGCTATCTCCCCTTACCCTTTAACGCATACTAAAGAGTCTTTGTGGGCAGTGGTTGTGGCTTACTCATCTTCTTTCCATAACACCTAACACAGTGTTGGGTCCATGTTATCACTCAAATACTGCTTGGTAAACCAGTATATTTCAAAATAAATACTTTAAAATACTTTGACAAATAACTTCATTTCATAAATACCTTTTTATTATTCTTCAATTCACATTAAACACAGTCTACTTATTATCAATAGAATTAATTCCACAATTTTCCAGTACAAGTTTGTTATTGATTTTTGCATGGCATAAATTCAAAGGATGATTAAAAATCAGAAAACATAAGCTTTATAATAGAGAAGCTTGATAAAAGAACCACGCCAGCGAGCACACACACACACACACACACACACTCCTCATAATTCACTTTCTCACACACACTTATCACATTTGATTCCCAAGGAGAATTAGAAACTTTATTCTCTTCTTTATATTCTGCATATTCTCTGCTGGTGCATCCCTGCCACTTAGTTTCAAGTCAGGCCACATCTTGAAATTCTGTTATAATTTGGATGACTTTCACTCATGTCCTCCTACATTAAGGTTTTAAACATTAATAACATTAATTAATACATCTTTCTTTTTTTTGAGGAAGATTAGCCCTGAGCTAACAACTGCTGTCAATCCTCCTCTTTTTTCTGAAGAAGATTGGCCTTGAGCCAACATCCGTGCCCATCTTCCTCTATTTTATATGTGGGGTGCCTGCCACAGCATGGCCTGATAAGTGGTGGATAGGTCTGTGCCCCAGATCCGAACTGGCGAACCCCAGGCCACTGAAGTGGAGCACACGAACTTAACTGCTGCACCACTGGGCCAGCCCCCACACATCTTCTTTTAACAAAGAAATATATTTAGGTATTGCATGTAATCTTAACAGCAGTTATTCAGGAAAATGGTGACAAATAATTAGGGGATTAGGAAGAATGGGGTGGGGCAAAAATGAGTCTTTGAAACATGTAAGAGAGACTCAGCAGGGACATTCATGGAGGAGGGCATTCTGGGGAGAAGAAAATGGAGTTCTCTCTTGAGAAAAGAGGAGAGATTCAGCATTCCGCTTAACTGAGGTAAGATGGGTGGTCACCAGTGACAAATGAAGTCCCTAAGTCAATATTTTCTGAAAAAGTGACCCATCAAATCCTAGGTTTACTAGTTATTCTGAGGAAGCATGTTCTAAACTCAAATAATTGGGGAAATGTTTTATCAATACACACTCATGGTGAAGGGCAATACCTGTCAACAGTCAAGATTCTCAGAAGTTTCCTACACTGAGACAACTTGTATTATTTGTCTTTCTCAGAATTTTCCAAACTTTTTTTCCCGTGGCATACTCCTAGTCCATGTAATGAGCCTTGGAAAATGTTCATGCATTTCCTTACTTTTTTTGCATTCTCCTCATTTGTCTTTTCCATTTTCCAGCAGAGACTTGGACTGGAAAGTCTTTTGGTTTTCTGTTAATAGTGTCCCAAAAGGCACACAGAATTTATCTTTTTTTCTTCTTTCCTGGAGAGTAGTGTTACATCATGAATTGTGTAACACTTAATTATAATAGTGCCAAAGGCTGTGCTAAGCACGTGCAAAGAAACAGCCCCCTGTTGTTCTTAGAAGCGTGCCAAATCAGAGTGAATTTTGTGTGCTTTATTTTGGCTGGAGATTCCTGATATATTTAAAATCCCCAGTATTGTTTTCTAACATTAAACTTCCAACAATTATTTCTTACTATAACAAGAATAGGCTTTCATACAAAAATTCATACAACTTACTGTTCTATATTTGAGTGCTTAGATTTTAAATTGTATTGAGGGGAAAAACTAAGTATTATGATTATTGTTACTTATATTATCTGTTTTTGTCCCTTGGAGAAACTTTTGCTTTGTGTTCATTGAGCTGTCTCCTAGGTGTTGCCTCAGGTTTTTTCAGCAATCTTAGTTTCATTGTTTCGACCAGACTTAAAAAGAGGATTTGGAGGGAATGATATCAATACCTTTAGCATATTGGGATCAGGTTTCATTTTTAGTTTTTGTCCTTTTCCTAACAGTGCTTAGATCTTGTGGTATGGGGTAATGGTTGCCCCCAATGTCTGTTTCCCTTTTCTTTAGTTATCAGAAATTTAGCCAGAAATACAGCCACATAATAGAATGAAGACTTTACTTCGTAGCCTTTCTTGTATCTAGACGGGATCATGTGACTAAACTCAGACCCAAAAGGATGTTAGCAGAAGCTCCATATATCAGCTGCCAGAGGCTTTCTTTTGCTCTCATCCTTCTCCTTTCCTCTAAACTAATGCCTGGAGCTTGGAACCATTTTGAAGATGAGAAACGCCATCCCTCAGGGGGCGTAGAAGTTGCCTGGATCCCTGAGAAGATCCATATAGAGCATGATATACAGCACTGGACCACCTTCTTAGACTGTGACATGCAAAATAGTGCAAAACACACTTCCATCTCACTTAGGCCATTTATTTATTTACTTATTCACTAGCAGCCATTTCCAAAAATATGCATATGGATGGGGATTGGTTAGGAGAGTGCAGAAGAGGAAGGTCTCCCTGGGCTTACAGCTCTCCTATACGAGAAAACAAATTTCTTAGAAGAGTACAATAAGTATGCTGTACCGTGCCATTGGTTTGTCTATTAATGATTTATGATTATTTGAAGAACAATAATTTTTAATGAATACTTAAGATTCAAGCAAGTGTGGAAAAATCATAGGCTAAAATGTTTAAAACCATAGGCTACAAGATTTAAAATCTAGTTTTGCTGCTCACTGATGTGTTATTACAGCTTCCTTCTTGAAACTTCAATTTCCTTAACCTATAATGAATCTAAAGGAGGAGCTTGGAGGAGGAAATAAGATGATGTATTTACAGTGTGTGACAAAGCGCCTGCACATAACAGGTCCTTAATACGTGTTAGTTCTCATTGTTCTCCCTCTCCTGCATGAAAGTTTTTGTACTAAATACTGGAAGTTGGAGTACGACGATAATAATAATAATGACCACAACATAACAAGTCTAGCTTCTACTTTTAAGAAATCCATCAACTGCTTAGGAAAAGAAAGACTATAATTTGTCTCCATCTTTTGTAAAAAATTATCCAACACTCTTAGCCCAGACTTCATCATTCCGAGGTTCTTTTTTCTCTCTGGGACTCCTTACTAATGACTACCAAGGTGACTTAACAGAGAGTACTTACAGATTTGTCCTAAATGTGGACATTACATTTTATTAATCCCAGATCAGATTAGGTTGTTCTTTCTAAACAATCCTTTACTGAAGGATAACCTAATAGAGATAGATGGTAAGTTGCAACTTTAGTTGTAGCATTCCACTTAGTTGCTCTCCAGAGTTCATTGCCTGGAACGTACCTGCAGTTCTCAGATCACACCAACATCACCTGTGGCACATGTAAAGCTAGATGCCAGTCCCACCAAGTTTAAATTTCCTGTGGGTAAGAAATCTCTGTTATAATAAAGTGTCAGAAGATTTCAATACTTAGCCAGGTTTGAGAAGCAGTGTGTAGCTTCTCAGTGAGAAGCTTCAGTGAGGTGCACAAAGCCATCTTTCCCCATAGCATGGGAGCATTCTCATTTAGGATCAGTATCCTTAGAGCCTTTTTCCTTTCTGTGAACTTTTCTACCAGTCTCCTTTCCCATTTGAGAATTGCTCCTTTCTTAGGATGTTTCACTCTATGAGGTCCCTTCCTTCAAGAGAAGAACTTTTTCTTTTTAAATTATTTTATTGAGGTCATATTGGCTTATAGTATTGTGTAATTTCAGGTGTACCTTATTATATAATATTTTCAGTATTGACTGCATTGTGTTCACCACAAATAGTCTAGTGTTTATCCATCACCGTACATCTGTGCCCCTTTACCCCTTCCACCCACCCCACTACCAACTTCCCCTCTCGTCACTGCTAATCTGTTCTCCTTATCCGTGTGTTTATCTTCTACATATGAGTGAGATCACACAGTGTTTGTCTTTCTCTGTCTGGCTTATTTCACTTAACATAATACCCTCAAGATCCATCCATGTTGTTGCAAGTGGGATGGTTTTGTCTTTTTTATGACTGAGTAGTATTCCATTGTGTATACATATATATACCATGTCTTCTTTATCCATTAACTAGTTAAAGGGCACCTGGCTTGCTTCCATGTCTTGCCTAATGTGAATAATGCTGCAGTGAACATGGGGGTGCATATATTTCTCTCTTTTGTTCATTTCAAGTTCTTTGGATAAATACTCAGTAATGGGATAGCTGGATCATATGGTACTTCTATTTTTAATTTTTTGAGAAATCTCCATACTGTTGTCCATAGTGGCTGCACCAGTTTGCATTCCCACCAACGTTGTATGAGGGTTCCCTTTGCTCCACATTTTCTGCAATGTTTGTTATTTTTTGTCCTGTTGATTATAGCCATTCTGATAGGAGTAAGGTGATATCCCATTATAGTTTTGATTTGCATTTCCCTAATAATTAACGATGTTGAACATCTTTTCATATGCTCATTGGCCATACGTATATTTTCTTTGGAAAATTGTCTGCCCATTTTTTGATTGGGTTGTTTTCTTTTGTTGTTGAGTTGTATGAGTTCTTTATATATTTTGGACATTAACCCCTTTTTGGATATATAATTTGCAAATCTTTTCTCCAAGTTGGTGGGTTGCCTCTTTGTTTTGTTCATTGGTTTCCTTTGCCTTGCAGAAGCTCTTTAGTCTGCTGTAGTCTCATTTGTTTATTTTTCTTTTGTTTCCTTTGCCTGAGTAGACATGGTATTCAAAAAGATGCTGCTAAGACTGATGTCAAGGAGTGTACTGTCTATATTTTTATCTAGGATTTTTATGATTTCCAGCCTCACATTAAAATCTTTAATCCATTCTGAGTTAGTTTTTGTGTATGATGTATGATAATGGTCAACTTTCATTGTTTTGCATGTGGCTGTCCAGTTTTCCAAAAACCATTTATTGAAGAGACTTTCTTTTCTTCATTGTAACTTCTTGGCTCTTTTGTTGAAAATTAGCTGTCCATAGATGTGTGGTTTTATTTACAGGTTCTCAGTTCTGTTCCATTGATATGTGTTTCTGTTTTTGTGCCAGTACCATGCTGTTTTGATTACTATAGTTTTACAGTATATTTTGAAGTCAGGAGTTGTGATGCTTCCAGCTTTGTTTTTTTTTTTTCTTAGGACTGCTTTGGCTATTCAGGGTCTTGGTGTTGTTCCAAATAAATTTTAGGATTTTTTATTCTATTTCCATGAAGAATGTCATTGGGATCACACTGAATCTGAAGATTGCCTTAGGTAACATGAACATTTTAACTATGTTTATTCTTCTGACCTGTGAGCATGGAATACTTTCCATTTCTTTATGTCTTCTTTTATTTCTTTCAATAACATCTTATAGTTTTCATTGCATAGGTTAACCTTCTTGGTTAAGTTTATTCCTAGATATTGTATTCTTTTTGTTATGTTTGTGAATGGGATTGTATTCTTGACTTCTCTTTCTGCTAGTACATTATTAGTGTATGGAAATGGAACTGGTTTTCGTTGGTTGATTTTGTACTTTGCAACTTTGCTATAGTTGATTATTTCTAATAGTTTTCTGGTGGATTCTTTAGGGCTTTCTGTATATATAGAATCATGTCTTCAGCAAACAGTGAGGGTTTCACTTCTTCCTTTCCACTTTGGACACCTTTTATTTCTTTTGCTTGCCTAATTGCTCTGGCCAAAACCTCAGGCACTATGTTGAATAAGAGTGACAGGAAAGGGTACTTTTGTCTTATTCCTGTTCTCAGAGGGATGGCTTTCAGTTTTTCCCCATTGTGTATGATGTTGGCTCTGGGTTTGTCATATATGGGTTTTATTATTTTGAAGTTCTTTCCTTCTGTACCCATTTTATTGAGAGTTGGTATCATAAATCGATGTTAGATGTTGTCAAATGTTTTCTCTGCATCTATTGAGGTGATCGTGTGATTTTTATTCTTCATTTTGTTAATGTGGTGTATCACATTGATTTCTTTGTGGATGTTGAACCACACCTGCATTCCTGTTATAAAATCCACTTGGTCATGGTGTATGATCCTTTTAATGTATTACTGTATTCAATTTGCCAATATTTTGTTCAGGATTTTTGCATCTACGTACATCAGTGATATTGGTTTGTAATTTCATTTTAGGCATTTTCATTGTCTGGTTTTGGTATCAGGGTAATGTTGGCCTCATAGAATGAGTTGGGAAGTGTTCCATTTTCTTCAATTTTTCACAATAGTTTGAGAAGGACAGGCGTTAACTCTTCTTTGAATGGTTGGTGGAATTCTCTAGAAAAGCCATCTGATCCTGAACTTTTGTTTTTTGGGAGGTTTTTGATTATTATTTCAATCTCTTTACTTGTGATTGGTCTATTCAAATTTTCTATTTCTTCTTGATTCAGTATGGGAGGTTGTAAGAGTCTAAGAATTTATCCATTTTTTTCTAGGTTATTCAATATATTGGCATATAGATTTTCATTGTATTCTCTTATAATCCTTTGTATTTCTGTGGGATCCATTGTAATTTCTCCTCTTTCATTTCTAATTTTATTTATTTGAGATTTCTCTCTTTTTTTGTTAGCGAGTCTGGCCAAGGTTCTGTCAATTCTGCTTATCTTTTCAAAGAACCAGTTCTTAGTTTTATTGAATTTTTCTATTCTTTTTTCAGTCTCTATTTCATTTATTTCAGCTCTAATTTTTATAACTCTCTCCTTCTGCTGACTTTGTGCTTTGTTTGTTCTTTCTCTAATTCTTTTGGGTGTAGTTTAAGATTACTTATTTGAGATTTTTCTTGTTTGTTGAGGTAGGCTTGTATTGCTATAAATTTCCCTCTTAGTATCACTTTTGCTGCATCCCATAAGAGTTGGTATGTTGTATTTTCATTTGTCTCTAGGTATTTTTTTATTTGTCCTTTGATTTCTTCATTGATCCAATGATTGTTCAGTAGCATGTTGTTTATTCTCCACATATTTGTGTCTTTCCTAGCTTTTTCTTGTAGTTGATTCTAGTTTCATAGCATTGTGTTCACAAAAGATGTTTACTATGATTTCAATCTTCTTAAACTTATTGAAGCTTGCCTTGTTTCCCAGCATATTTTCTATCTTCGAGAATGTTCCATGTACACTAGGGAAGAATGTGTTTTCTGCTGCTTTTGAACGGAATGTTCTCTATATATCTATTAAGTCAATTTGGTCTAGTGTTTCATTTAAGGCCACTGTTTCCTTATTGACTTTCTGTCTGGATGATCTATCCATCAATGTAAGTGGGGGTGTTGAGGCCCCCTACTATTATTGTGTTGCTGTCAGTTTGTCTCTTTAGGTCTGTCAATAGTTGCTTTATATACTTAGGTTCTCCTGTGTTACTTGCATATATATTCATTAATGATATGTCCTCTTGGTGGAATGTACCTTTTATTGTTATACACTGCCCCATTTGTCTCTCATTCTCTTTTTTGTCTTGAAGTCTGTTTGTGTGATATAAGTTTGGCAACACCTGCTTTCTTTTGCTTGCCATTTTCTTGGAGTATCATCTTCCATCCCTCACTCTGATCCTGTGTTTGTCTTTACACCTGAGATGTGTTTCCTAGAGGCAGCATATTCTTGGGTCTTGTTTTTTAATCTATCCAGCCATTTTGTATCTTTTGGTTGGACAATTCAATGCATTTATATTTAGAGTGATTACTGATACATGAAGGCTTAATGCTGTCATTTTATCTTTTGTTTTCTGGTTGTTCTATATTTCCATTGTTTCTTTTCCCTTTTATTTCAGACTGCCATTTCAATTTTTTTGTTTTCTGTGATGATTTTCTCAGTTTTCTCTTTATTTATGATGTGTGGCTCTGCTCTGATTTTTTGTTTAGTGGTTACCATGAGTTTTCTATAAAAGATCTCATAGCTGAGATATTCCATTTTCTGATAACCTCTTTTGTCCATTAGCCCCAGCAGGTTCCACCCCTTTCCTCTTCCCCTTCTGAGTTATTGTTGTCACAATTTCTTTTTGTTATTGCGAGTTTGTGACTAAATTGAAGTAATTATAGTTATTTTTTATGCTTTCCTTCTCTTTATTTTTTATGTTATAATTAAGCGTTTGCTAACTTGTTCTGATATAGAGCTGCAATTTTCTGTTTTTCTCTGTCTATTTATTTCCTTGCTTAAAGTTTTGTAGGCCTTTTTGTTTCAAGTAGGAGGGCTTTCTTCATCATTTCTTGTAGGTGATGAACTCCTTCAGGCTTGTTTATCTTGGAAAGCTCTCATTTCTCCATTGCATCTGAAGGATAGTTTCACTGGATAAAGTATTCTTGGTTGAAAGTTTTTCTTTCAGGATTTTGAATATATTTTTCCATTTTCTCCTAGCCTATAAGGTTTCTGCTGAGAAATCTGCTAAAATTCTGATAGAGGTTCCATTGTAGGTTATTTTCTTCTGCCTTGCTGCCCTTAATATTTTTTCTTTGTCATTGACTTTTGCCAGTTTTACTATGACATGCCTTGGAGAAGGTCTTTTTGCATTGATGTATTTAGGAGCTCTATTGGCTTCATTTACTTCTAAGTCCAGTTTCTTCCCCAGATTTGGGAAGTTCTCAGCTATTATTTCTTTGAACAACCTTTCTGCTACTTTCTCCCTTTCTTCTCCCTCTTGAATATTTATAATCCTTATGTTGCTTGAGTCAAATATTTCTTGAAGAATTTCTTCATTTTTAAAAAATCTTACTTCTCTCTCCTCCTCCACCTGAATCATTTCTATATTTATATCCTCTAATTAACTAATTTTGTCCTCCATAACATCTGCTCTATTTTTTATGGTTTCTAGATTATTTTTTATCTCATTAATTGTGTTCTTCATATCCAGAATTTCTGCATAATTTTTTTTCTGAGGGATTCAATCTCTTTGGTGATGTATTCCTTCTGCTCATTCATTTTTATTCCTGAGCTCATTGAACTGTCTTTCTGAGTTTTCTTATAACTTGTTGAGTTTCTTTATGACCACTATTTTGAATTCTTTGTCATTTGATCATACACTTCTTTGACTTCAGGATTGGTTTCTGGAGTCTTGTCATTTTCTTTCTGTTCTGAAGTGTTAGTGTAGTTTTTCTTAGTGTATTATGAATTGATCCTTTGCCAGCACATTTGTGGTAGTATCAGGTTGCAGATTCCACCTGCCATCTTGGGGGTGGTGCAGGAGCTGTGTCTTGTGATCCTGCCCTGTCTGCTCATAGTTGTGCTGGTAGTGCTGCTATGCATTTTCATGGCAGTGCAATCTGCATGCTCTGCATTTGCATGGGAAGACTTTTTTTACTCAGGGATATAACCTATCATTTTAATCACAACCAATTATTAATCTATGAATATAATAACCCCAAAAGTGTACACTGATATGTGTATATGTAAATTATATGAGTATTAAAGAACGATTTCCTTCTATGATATAGTACAGGGGTCTTTTCACTCTGTCGTGCATTACAATTACCTGGAGAGTTAGTTAACACTGTTTGCTGGACCTCAGCCCCAGAGTTTCTAATTAATGGTTCAGAGTGGAGACTTAAAATTTTTATTTCTAATGAGTATCCTGATGATTCTGATGCTGTGTGTCCAAGCACTGCACTTCAAGAATCTCTAATAAATTAAACCAATAAACACAAGCTCATATGCGATAAGTCAATACAGGTTGTACAAAGGAAGGAGAAGTTATAGTTGCTCATATGATCAAAGGACATTTCTCAGATGAGGGGAACTTTCACAGAATGCTGTGACTGGTTATGTGGAGAGACAAGAGATGGAGACATTCCAAGCTGGGTGAACAGTGGAAGTGGAAGTCATGTGTATTTCAGATATGTATCAAAAGAGTTTAGATGAAGTGTAAAGCTTGCAAAAGGAAGAAATGGGAGATCTTATAAACTAGACTGGTGCAAAATTTAGCTATAACCATGAAGAGTATTAAGTAAATATAAGCAGAGAAGAGCAGAAAAACCAATGTATTTTGAAGTCAGAGTAGCAAAAATCAGTTATAATTGCTTGATCTTGGGCAAATTGTCCAACTTTTATGGATCTCATTATATTCTTCAATAAAATAGATCCATTTCCTGTGGCCATTGGGAAGATTTAATGATAGAATACATACATGGTACCTGACACAATGCCCAGCCTGTGCTACCCAATAAATGACAACTTTATTTATTGCTATTTTTTACTATCCTGATTACATAGTTTCTCATCTCTGACCTCTACTTGGGTGGTCAAGATCCAGTTATGAACCAGAGAGTCTGGGATTTAAGGTTTCATATTATTGTTGTCTACCAGCCAGGCAGTATGTCACCATAAATTAGTGCTTATTTTTATTTTAAAAATGCATAATTCCCAACCTTGTTTTTCATTGTCTAGGTTTCATGATTCTAATATTTTTAAATATCTCTTTTAAGGTGAGATTAATAGTTTAATGCAAAGGAAGGCCTCTTCAAATAGATAATTTCTTATATTAATTTGGATGATAAATACCTTGATAAAATAAAAAATATACATATATATATATTAGTTTTGGGGGTTACTTAGTAAAAGAAGAAAGACCATTACTTTCCTTACCGTTGAAGTCCCGAATGCATATATAGAGTCATTAAGTATCTGGAGAAGGGCTTTCCTTTAAAGAGAAAATTCTCTGTCTTGTGATTTGAATGCATTGAGCTTGGCTAATTTTTATATGTTTCTTGAACTAAATAAATTATTGGAAAAAAAATGATTCTTCCAATTCTCTTTATCTTGCCTAATGCAGGGTGTTAATTTCTTTAGAGGAAAATGAACACTTGATATGTGAAAAGAAATGTTTTCCTTTAGAAAATTATCAGCCTAATTTTTTAAGAGGTTTAATTAGGACTTATACTTTGGACAATGTAGCAGAACAGATGATGTGAAAACAACAAAATCTCTATCAGCTCTGGGCAAAAACAATGGTGTGCTGGAACCAGCTAATACTGGTTTAGAGAGTTGATTGTTAAATCTTCAGAGTCAATATAAATTTTTTGAGAGCCAGTAGTGAAAACAATCATTCTATTAAAGATTTAAAATTATATTAAATTAAGAGAGTTGTGTTAGAAACAAAGTTAAGAAATACTCAAAACTTATCGTTTCCTATTATTTTACTATATTTTTACTATTATCTACACTTTGAAGTTACTTGTGTCTATTGAGTATGTATGGTGATAATACTATATAATGGTGTGTACTGTGCTTTTCCCAACTCATCACTCAGTGATGACATGTTGGTAAATTTGAATTGGCCATGCTGAGCATAATGAACCTTTTACAGCATAGAAGTTCTCAATTATTACAAGTGAGGGCTGATGCCTCCTCTTCCACCCAGCTGGTTGTTAAAAATTTACCAGTTAGTGTATCACTGAATATAACATGATATGACATGCTATGTTATGAAAGAATATAAAATATAATATAGAACCTATATTAAATAAAGTAAAAATAATCCTAGAGTATAAATAAAGAAGAAGACAAAGCCAGAGCAGGGAACTCATAAATTGATGTCTTAGCACTAAGTCTTGTTGCTAATCTCTCTTTGGCTTGATTTTTATGCACTTGCAAGGCAGAAGAACAAGGAATTGGGCACATACAGTGTGAGATGGTATGAGACCATTGCAAACAAGAACAACACAAAAACAGAACAAACAAACAAAAGGACAATCAAAGGATGACTACCAAAGTGAAAGAGGAGAAAAAAACCACTCTCTTATATGATGAGATTCGGAAGAAGCTTTTTTCTCATGGTTTGGAATATGAATGAGAAAAACTGCAAAATGTTTCTTTTGAGAATGTGAAACCACTAGTCTTCCCTCTCTTGAATTTTGGGGCTTTCTAACTTATATTACATGTACCTTCTGACATAAAGGAAATCTCAAAAAATGCCAAACATTGGTTCAGTCATATTATACTTTTGGGACAGAATTGAATTAAATTAAAAATCAATAACAAATGCTGATTTTAAAAAATACATTGTAATTCAAAAACATTTGTAAATAATTTATTCCCAAACAAGAAAATGTGTTATAAATCTTAAAATATTTAGACCTATTGGTAAAGAAAACATTTTACATCAACTGTATATAGATATCTGTGGTGATAGAGCCTGGAATCAATGATTGTCCAGCCAGCAAGTAGCAGTTGAGGCCCAATCTTGATTATGTATTTATGTCTAGCATTCTCCAATGAAAGGATCGAGAGTTCTTTAGAGAAATAGATGAGTTGAGGACCAAAATAGAGAAAGTACAAAAAAGGTGTGGAACATCTTTTTGAGCCAGAATGGAAATACTCAAAAAAATAATGTGTACATGTCAAAAAGATACATGAGAATGATTGCAAGGGTGTCAACTGGCCAATTTGAGGATCAATACTCATATGGAGGGGCCAGCCCGGTGGCTCGGTGGTTAAGTGCACACGTTCCGCTTCGGCGGCCCAGGGTTCACCAGTTTGGATCCTGGGTGTGGACATGGCACACTTGGCAAGCCATGCTGTGGTAGGCATCCCATATATAAAGTAGAGGAAGATGGGCACACATGTTAGCTCAGGGCCAGTCTTCTTCAGCAAAAAGAGGAGGATTGGCAACAAATGTTAGCTCAGGGCTAATCTTCCTCAAAAAGAAAAATTAAAAAAATAAAGATAAATATGGATTATAAGCCATTGAGTGAAGCAGGAATCCCTGGACCATACTGACATAAATAAATAAATACTTTCTGGAATAAGATGTTCTATGCCAACAAATAAATGTAGAAGAAACAATGGAACTTAAAAAAATCACCATTTGTCACCTGTAATAATAATAATTGATTCATTCAAGAATTTTAATTGATGCTAAAACAAATTTCTAATTAGAAAAGGAAAAAGAGAAACTTCATAGTGGAAAAATCTGATGTACTCCACATTTACCACGTGATCAAACTTAACGTTACTAAAATGGGCCAAACACACATTATGCTCCTTTCTTTTTGATCACTGAGAAAGACAACATCATTTCTGTGGTATTCCTGTGAAAAGTGCATAACCTGAATCTAATCATGAGGAAACAAACTCAAATTGAGAGGCATTCCACAAAATATTTCACCTGTAGTATTTATTTAAATATATCAATGTCTGAAAACACACACACAAAATGAAGGAACTCATCTAATTTATTGGGGATTAAAGAGATATGACGACTAAAACAAATGATTAATCCTGGATTAGATTTTGGGTTTGGAAAAATGCTAGGAAGGGTATTATTGGGATAAGTGACCAAAGTATAGTAGAGACTATGGATTAGATAATGATGTGTTAGCAATGTTAGATTTTCTGATTTGAATAACTACAGTGTGTTGATGTAAGTGAATATCCTTGTTCGCAGCCTACATATGCTGAAGTATTTAGGAGCAAGGGGGCATACTATATGCAACATACTCTCAAATAGTTCTAAGAGAAAATAAGCACAAATAAAACAAATCTGAATAAAATATTAACAATTGATGGTTCTGCATCAAGAGAATTTGAATATTCTTTATGATATTCACATATTTATTTTTTTCTGTTAAGGAAGATTGGCCCTGAGCTAACATCTGTGCCAGTCTTCCTCTATTTTGTTTGTGGGATGCCACCATAGCATGGCTTGATGAGAGGTGTGCATTTCTGTGCCTGGGATCTGAACCTGCGAACCCTGTGCCGCTGAAGAGAAGCATGCAAACTTAACCGGTATACCACTGGGCTGGCCCCTTGAATTTTTCTTTTTAATGTTTAATCTTTTCATAATGTGTCTTTAAAAATGTATAATAACTACTTTGGATATAAAAATCACATTCCATCCACAGTTTAAATGGTAACAAATAGTCATAACTATTATTTTGGTTCTAAAATTATTTGAGAAGAAAACCTCTACTGAATTATTTTTCAAGTCAGTTCAGTTGTATTTTCAGTTTCTATTAATTATTTCAGTTTAAGGTTGACCAATAGTATAAAAAATCCAACTCTTTGTTTTGGAAGAGGTCATGGAGAGGACACAACCACCAGTTGACCTGCAAGCTGGACCAGGGCAATTGGTGGCTCCTCATGCCTTCCCCTGTCCTTGGAATGTAGGTTTAGCTCACCTTACCTACAGTGGGAGCTATTTTCAAAGATGCAGCATTGAGAGAATAGTGTGTTGTTGAGACTTTCTGGACTGACCGAGTGACTGACACCATTAAGGCTTCTTTATAAACTTTGAAGATTCTGATGAGTGAGAGAAGAGATATACTCCACTTGTGGTGCCCAAGACAAACCTCTTATGTAAGTTCACTTGCTTAGTAAAATTACCACCTACCAATCTGGAGTGGTCTTCCCCTTTCTTTCATCTTTCCTTGCCTTCAGGTATGAGGGCCATTTTCATATTTCACCCCAAAAGCTCTTAGGTTTGTAAACCAACATTTGTGTATTTGTTTAGCTTTTTCATGGTGAAGAAGCTCAGTGAAAAATTTGATATTTTTTGAGTACAGAGATGAAGAAATGATTCCTTTATTACTCGAAAACGATTTATAACACATATGAAAAGCTTTTCAATCTTTAAGCAGCCTGAATTAGCTATTCTGGTGAGACTGGTTCTTTGAACATATTTCCTGTATGAATAGAGTAAGTTTTCGCCTCTGAATTCAATGGGTTAAGTGTGTTTTCTCATTCTTCTGTGTTCAACTTAAGTGTTTATAGACTAGTTTTGACCGTGGCTAAGAGGAAACTTCAAGCACAGTCTCTGTGACAAGTTCTTATCACCTTGTGGAGTTGAAATGCCAGTTCAGTACACTACAGAGAACCCCCATGATCACTTGGTGAAAGTCATCGTTTCCTTTACTACTGCAGTGGATTTTACACTGGGGTTTGCATTTCAAGTTATTGTGACCTGGAGACAAAATAAAATATTTAGTCTTTTTACCTGTCATTTATAAAATGAAAAGAAACTACTTTTTATGTACTAGGTTAAAAAACATGTTTTAGGTTAAAGACCATATAGTAGTTAGCAGTTCACAAGATGTGCTTTGTTGCAAATATAATTAAACACACACACGCACACATGGGGTGGCGGTGGGCACTTCTGAACCTGTTGCATTGAATGATAAAACTAATCTAGCCTGTTCAGTATCTCACTCTCATCAATATAAGGCCAGGCAATCATCATGTCATTTGGTGCAGCCCAACCAAGAATTCCCTTGCTGCCTGAACTCCAGCTTATCTCTTTCTTATTCATGCAGACACCGGTATTGATTATATTATACGCTGGGACTCCTCGTTAGCCATTTGGATTATCAGAGTTTAACAATATAACTGACTCAAGCTGAAAATTGCTTTGCATTATAGATCCACGTCTACCTCACTATGGAAGGATTCAAGTTGTCCTCAACCTTAGATTCACCTTTGGTCATTTGACGACCATGAAACATTTCCTGAAGAGAGAATGTCTGGGGAGATACCAATAATCCAGGGGCAGTCCTGATGATCAACAGCACAGTTTCTCAACCTCAGTACTACTGACATTTTGGACTGAAAATTCTTCGTTGTGGGGAGCTATAGTGTGCGTTGAAGATATTTAGTAACACCTTTGGCTTCTACCCAGTGGCAATTTACTTCTCTCAAGATGTGACAACCAAAAATATTTCCAGACATCGCCAAATGTTCCCTGGGTGACAAAATTGCCCCCAGTTGAGAACAACTCATCTTATCTTTGGCTACCATATGTGGTATTCCTGGCACAAATTATTGGGTTGTTTTGAGAAAGATAATAAATGTCCCTGGTTTAAGAAACTAGTGATTGTAATTGTTGCTTTTCCTTGTAGCATAGTCATAAAGAGAAAATGTTATTTAATACTGCCTGGAGAGAAAAAACGTAGCCCCCTTTAATTCAATCTCTACAAGGCAGCCAAAATTTCATTTTTAAAATAACATTCTTTATTGGCTACCATTAGTATCCTATTAGTACCAAAGATTTCTCTGAGTAATTGGAATTTTTGAAATGTAATTCCTTAACATGGTCTTCAAGACTGTATAATTTGGCTTCTGCTTCTCATTTCTCAGGCCACTCCCACACTTGTTCAACTGAAAGGATCTACTTTTGTTTCTCTAATGAACAGACCTCTTTCAGCCATAAGAACATTTGCATAAGCTTTTCTCTCCAATAGGAGTGAATCCAGCTCAACTCTCTATCTTCCCTCCATCCAGTAATTACACTGGCTACTCCTACTCAACTTGAAGATCTCAGCTTAGCTATCATTACCTCAGAGACATTTCAACTAAAATTGGCCTCATTATTTTTGTATTTTTGGATAGGACCCTACTTTTCCATTTTGTGGCATGGAAAACAGTTTACAATGATATTTATTAACATATTTAAACTTTATATACCTGTCACCCCTACTAGACATTGTGTGAGTACAGGTTATGTTTGGAGAACGTGTGAATACTCACTGTCTAGCGCTGTGTTAAATGTGTCAGAGAAATATTTGGGGGTTGATCATTGATCCTCAGAGTCTCTTTTCCTCTCATCAGTTTTAGTACCTCCCAAATTTATGATTCCTAAACTTCTAGTTCAGGAGGTCTGTGAAAATATTTTTGTATGTTTGAATTATTGAGTGTAAAAATAAAATTGCAACATTATTTGAATAACTCAGAGGCTACATATGAGATAACTTCTCTGTAAAATGTCCAAGATTATGTGGGCTATAGATCAAATATTTATTAAGTGAGAGTTTGATGTGAAATGGTGCCTAAGGACTAGAAATCAGTTATGCCAATTTTAAGAGGCTCAGATCACACAGAAGAGAATTAGAGTGACTCTTACACAGATGGGAAGAACAAGACCCCCATCATATGTGGTAGGTCTGATAGCTGGTCCTGATAATTTATCTTTAAGGCTATCATTTCTATTTCAAGACTGTGCAAAATTGGGTATATACAAATTTTAGAAAACTATTTCAAAAGAATGTATCATCATGGACACTCATATTGCGTAATTGGGCTCTCCTGTCCATGAGCCCAGAAAGCTGCCAGCACTTCTTTTTCCATGGGTGTGTTACGGGAGGGTTCCTTCTATTTTTTTTCAGCACGAAGTAAGCTGTCAGAAATAATGTCCATCTTTCTTTTGTCCAAAGGTCCATCAATGTGGGTAGAGAAACACAAAGCCTAATCATGGTTCTTGGGTGTCCCTAAATTTCCCTGGATAAAACTGTTAGCTACAGAGGAACATGATGGAATGATCAACATCTTCTATTCAAAACTAAGACACTGATACTTGTATGTTTCTTGAATGAATAAAAGAAGGAGGGAAGGAAGGAAGGAAGGATGAAAATAAAAAAGAAAGGAAAAAAGGGAGGCATGGAGAGACGAAGGAAGGAGAAATAACAGTGACTAAATTCTTGTCTTTTCTCTTGAATTGAAGCACTCTGACCTACCCTTAATAAACATTTGTTTGCTCATGCCCACAGGCTGCTCATCTTCTAGAAAGAATGTTAGACTTGATATAAATGCATTATGTACAGATGAAATCTGAAAAGAAAAAAATTTGTTTCTTTTTCAGAGACTAAAAATAAAAAACTGCTATTCATTTAAATGTATGTAATCTCACTAAAAAATTAAGGAGTCTTTGAAAGGAGATAAATACGACAAAACGATGCACATCGTCCTCAGTGTGAATTGTTATTGAGCTGTTAACGCCAGTCCTCTTTGTTTTGACTTAGGGTGAGAGGCAAGGAGGGTCAGAGATTCTCACTACGCTTTCAACACACTGCTTATACATTTATTCATTTTAGCTTTCATTTCTCTTGCTTCTGTTCCTCGCTTGCTTCCTTGAGGTATCATTGAGATCTAGCTGCTTCATTTTAGCTCTACTCTTCCCTCCCACTAGTCCTCTCCCCAAATATGAGGATTTGGAATATTGCCTCAAGTTTCCTTCTCAAAGGATCATTCTATCCTTCTATTTTCTCATCTAAATTCTCTGATTTTTTTTTTTTTTTGAGTTATGTTAACTAGAGATTTGGAAGAGGTTTCTTAGTGTGTGCTTTTTTTGTTTTTAATTGTTGGAGTGGAAAGGGTGGCTGCTTTCTTTGTAGCAGCTGTGACGCTTTAGGAGGGAGTAAGAATGCAAAGAGCACATTATCCCAACCTTGCTTACAGGAATGGTTTTAGAATGCACTGCCTGCAGAGAAAGTATTTGTTTTCCAAAATTATTTATTATAGAAATCAATCAGATCACCAGTGCACTGTTACCACGGGCCATCTGCTGGAGACAGCAACAGCTTTGTCACACATAACCCTTATTTATATCGGCACTCCTGTTAGGGAACTCTAACTGTAATGGTCTCTCAATAGGGGATTCTTAGGTCATTAGTAGGTTAGCTGTTGACTAGAGAATACGAGAGGGAGGAAGAACATTCAAATAAAATTATTACCCAAAATATAGCCTTTTTTCCTGAGCTCAATGGACTCAATTTAACTACAGATGGGATTTAACCAGTTAAATACTTGTGTTATAGCTATCAGGAGTCATCAAGGTACTCGAGATTAGAATTCATGGAGCCTGAAGTTCCTAGCTCATGGCTTAACCTGCTGAGCTGTACTGTTTCTTTACTGTTCTATACACAAGAACCATGGTACACAGTGATGCTGTACTAATGTATATTCGACGTCTGCAGGTAGGCATTAAAAGCTGGTGTAATCAGATTGGTAGCAGACATTAACAAAGAAATCTGGTAAGCCAGAGTTTGTTTTAAGATGAGAATAACTTTTTCTCTTTCTTTAAATTCCCATGACTGATACACCTTATTTACTCAACCAACTTTAAAAAGGGCTAAGGACTTTCTGGAAACAATAACTCCAGTAAGCAATGAGGTATGTTTGTTTCTGGAGTCACGTGGTAGAAAGAAGCCAGTGCTATCAGGAGACATGATTTGATCCTTGCACTGTTACTGTGGATGTGATCTTGAAGAAGTGATTTAATCATTTGGTTTAAAATTTCCTCATTTATAAAACAAGACTGGAGATATCTGCACTATCTATCTGATAAACTAATTTTATTTTATGTTAATAAAATAATTTTATTTTAAGTGGTAGGCCTAAAGATCCATTTACTCATTGCACTTTCCCCCCCCCCCCCCCCCCGGGAGTTTGGCTCTACCTGATTTCCAATCCAACAAACTAATGCTAGTGTATGTTATAAACTAAAAGAGTGCTATCCTGTATTAAGTTGAATTACACTTTAATATGAAGCACTTTTATTTCTGTAGCTATGATCCAAAACTTCTCCTGGTTTATGAAAATTTCTGGATGTATGGATCTGAAAGTTAGGTATAGTAGTGATGTTCATTATTAGTGCTCGTTATTAAAAACATTGAAGAATAGTGAATTATATGCTAGTAAAAGAATTTAAAAGATGGAGTACTCAATAGATGTTATGGTCTAATGGGAAATGATATTTGTGCCACAAATAACCAAAAAGTAACATTCTGAATTCATGGTATTGAATATATTTTCTAATATATATGTAACATGTTAATATATTTTCAAAACGTGGTTTTATGCCAAGAAAATCAAGTCTTGTTTGTTTTCATACTGCTTGGCGATGTTCAGCACATTGTTACACTCCATTGTGGAGAATTCGAAAATGACTTTATGCTATGAAGTTTTGAAGATGTTATTGTTGGCACACAGAATGGATTTTGGTGGTTGAACAAACAGTTGAAATTTCAAATGTAGTCAAAGGGATTCCCTTTATGACTGAAATGGGTGAACATAAACGCCTTTCTTTCAAATTTCTCATGATTTTTCTACAATTTGGTAAGTGTAGAAGGACAAGAAAATCAAATTACAATTTACAATCATTTAATTAGACCTAAAAGATCTTTACAGTAAGATTTCTAGAATGTAAAATATCTATTTCGCTTGCAGTTCTTGAATGTGCCAATATTTTTATCATCTATTTCCCTGTGAAAAGACATTTGTCTGGCAATGGAAATATATTGACAGTGACGTCCTGTCAACATTTTTTTCCTTGTGAATGGAAAATATATTTATGTGACTAAATGACCATATTCCACGTGCAAGAACTATGCAACTGAGTAAAAAATCGCAGAGTTTAGTGTGGTACATTGTATACAGCAAAGTTATTTCTACCCACATTTAAACACATGCTTAATTGTTTTGGTACTGAATGATAATGAGTCATAGCTGGAAGTGTAAGTGGTAGGCTTAAAGATCCATTTACTCATTTCACATGTTTTCTTCTAAGAGTTTGGCTCGACCTAATTTCAAAGAAGACAAATACCAAGTTAGGATGCAGTGTTATAGCCTCACCTCCCACCTCAAGGTAGTCAAGCTTTTGACTACCGTTCAAATTAGTAGATTATATGTCATTTTTATTAAAATTAAAAATATTTGTTTTTATATGAGCACTAATCTCTTTATGCTTAGTTTTGTCCTCCCTCCTTTTTTTTTTAATGCTTAGTGTAAAATTTATACATAGAATTCTGGACATAGTAAAGCTTTAAAAATGTCTATTTTGTACCCTACTAAACATCTTTGCTGCAGATGTAGAACTTATAATTGTACTTCTTGTTCAAATTTCTGAGCTTCTAGTCCCAATGATGTGTTTTTTAAAAATCATGCTTGGAAACATTATTAAGCATTTCCTATGTGTACTTTACATAATCTAATAAATTTGGTGAACCCTGAAGGAATCAATAATCCAAATAGGAAGGAAGGCAAATCAGTAGAAGAATGCATATTTTTAGGGAGTATAGGTAAATCTATCATTACAATCATTTTCTATGATGATTGTCAATAAAATATCCTGAAGTTGCAGATATATGTATATATACATATATACAAGGGGAAGAAAATCATGTACAATATCCAAAGGTCTTTCTCCTAACATTTTTTTCCAAGAGGACCAAAGCAATTCCATGACTTACTGACACTTTCTCGACATTCTTTGAATTTTTTTCATTCCTATTATAAGATTTAGCCCTTAGTCTTCTGTACTCCTCCTCTCTTTTCCTCTCCTCTCCTCTTCTCTTCTCTTCTGTCTTTTCCTCTCCTCTCCTCTCTTCTCCTCTGCTTTCTTCCCCTCTCCTCTCTTCTCTCCCTCTCTCTCAATCTCTCTCTCTAGGAATTGTCATCTACTCCTGGCTCTTCCTACACTGGCCTTTGGGAAAGAGTCAAACTTAGTTAATTTGAGTCTCAGTTTTCTCATTGCACAGTGAAGACGTGCACTCTCACCATACAGGATTATTATAAGGATTAAATTTTGTACTGAGCACTCAACATGCTTAGCATAATGCATCCACACTTGATGAATAGCGACTATCATTGCTGTCATTCTGAGTAATAGCATTGATAATAGTGATCTTTGAACTTCAGGTACTCAGTGTCTGGACTGAACTGTTTGACATATCTTGTCAAATCAATCTCTTGAATACCACTGCTGTAGTCTACAGCCCCTCGTTATTGATCACCTGTTCTACTGCAAAGGCTGATGTTCTGGTTCTTATTACACACCACTGCCAAGTTCTAGTAAAAAACCATCTTTTACAGCCTTATCTGCCACTGATTTTTCTTAAGTGCCATTTGTTTCCATTATAAGAAATTATTATTCATTCATTATCTATCATCTAGCTATCCATCACTTATCTATCATGGTTAATCAACTGATTTTTTTTGTTGTTGTTCTATTTAAGATGTCCTCTCTCTCTGGCAAATGAGAAATACCTTTGAAGACATAACTTAAATGTCATGTTTTCTGATCTTATTTTATTATTTTATTATTATTTATTTATTTTATTATTTTATATTATTATACCCAGCCTCAGGTATAGTCTTTACCTTCTCTGTGTGCTCAATTTTGTATATACTTTAATTTAAGCACTTATTATATCCTTTTATAGTTAATGTTAACCTTTGTTATCTTTCTTTAGACCTTGAGCTCTTCTAAGGTAATGCTTGTATTCTACTCATTGAAACATCTTACAACACCTAGTAAAATGTCTAACACATAGTAGGTGATCACTTAAAAAAGGTTTGAAAGATTATTTTAATTTTTCAGGCTCAATATTTTGGAATTAACCTTAATATAATTTACTTTCTTGCCCTTCGTTGTTAATTATTCCAAGTTCTGGTTTCTCCTTTCCATTTTCAGTTTCAAATTTCTATGTTTAAAAATGCTGAAAAGTATCTGTTGCCCAATATTTTCCTTATTATTTATAATCTAGATTTCTAAACTCCGGAAAAAGTATTTCATTTGTTACTTCATAGTCCAGACCAACTTCTTCTATCTGCAATTTCTTTTATGTACTTGGTGTATTTGGTTTTTCCTATTTTTTGAAATAGGAACGAGATATGCAACATATACTTATAAAATTGCAAGTAATTTTTTTAAAGCAGCTATTACCTGCCAAAATATGTAAATCTTTTCTTGTCAGAGAGATCACTAATATCCACCTTCACCATCCATTCCACCAGCGCGCATCTTACAGATTGGAACACCAGGACACATGGCATTTCCATATTCTAGCAGATCACACTGTCACAAATTTTGGCCCACTATAGCAAATCATATATTATTTGTTATAAACGTGTGATGTTTTAAAAATGGTGCAGTTTAAAAGTCCTTTTAGAATAGTTCTATTATTTAATTACCCTTAGTAATATTCTGGGTTTTTTTTTTTTGCATGGAAAGATTTGCCCTGAACTATCATCTGTTGACAAACTTCCTCTTTTTTTTCCCCTCCTCCCTAAAGCCCCAGTGTGTGGTTGCATATCCTAGTCATAAGTCCCTCTAGTTCTTCTATATGAGTCTCTGCCACAGCATGGCAGCTGACAGACAGGTAGTATGGTTCCGTGACCAGGAAAGGAACCCGGGTCGCCAAGGTGGAGAGTGCAGAACTTTAACCACTAGACCATCAGGGTTGGTTCTCAATTCCCTTTATTATTCTAATACTGGTATTTTCATGATAAAGTAACAAAAATATAAACCTGATTCTGACCACTAAGTAAACCTAGAAACAGAATCGTCATTTATATCAGTTCCAAACCACAGATGTCACAGATTGAAAGAACAGAAGTAGGAATCTTATAGTTTCGTATTTCCTAGGACTAACACATGAATGCATAGAAAGTTGGCTTAAACCTTAGCTCCTGTTCTCTACACCCATTGTCAATCTCAGGACTAACATTTCTCTTCTTTGCTGAGGATGTGGCTATATAACACATTTTACTTCTTCATTTGCTGAATAATCAATCGATAAAGTCAGATTTTGATTTATGTCAAGAGATTTAAGTAAAATTTTCCTAAATTATAATCTGAACATTAACTATTAGTGGTAACATGCAGTATTTCTATACTTCGAGTTAAACCAACTTCTGCTGTTATTTTTAAATATCCAATAACCTTATATTTTTCAATATGCTGGAAGGAATATTTAACTGTATCTTAACATCTTTCTCTTACAAAACTTAGAACTAAAAAATACTTCTGGACAGGTGTGACAAAACTTACTAGTGAACTCTTGAGGAAAATTGTACATAGATATTATCTGTCCTCGTTAAAATGCAATATTGTCTAATAGCTTCAGCATAAACGTCAAAATTTGTAATTTGGTTTACATTTTAATAAATGTTTGTTTGCTAACAAATAGTCTTCATTATTTCTAAAATTTAAATCATTTTAGTAAAACTGTTTGCATTTACATGAATCCTTCATTTCCTGTCAAACATAAGAATTATGCAAATTAGTAAGAGATTTTTGTAGATGCCAGTAAATAAGAGAATATTTACACAATTTTCTTAATTAAAAAAGGGTTACTGGTAACACAGACACACATGTACATGTGCATTTACACACACACACACTGACACAGATATACATAAATACAACCTATTTGAAATCTCACCATTTAGAGAAAATACCACTAGCATTTATGCCCTTAAATCTTAAGATTCCTTTATGTGTATATCAATTTAGGAATACATGTGGAGTCTATTATACATATTGCTTTGTATCCACATTTAAAAAACTTCTCAGCTGCATAGAATTTCATTTAGTCATTCTAAATATATTTAATTAAATTCCATTTTGTTGAATATTTAGATCATTTTCTTTGTCTGCTTGCTTGTTGGATTGCTTCCTGAATGAATTGGATTTTCTACCTTACCTAATATCAAATTTAGTTAACTTTTTTCTTAGAAAATATTTTATCTCATGCAGATTTTCAAATTTATTAGCACAAAGTTATAGAATGTAGCTGGTAACTGTTTTCCTTTTCTTTTTAATTTTGGATGACCATCATTTTATTTTTGATATTGTTTTTTCTTTTTTGTTCCTGAATAGAATGTGTGGTTCATCCATTTAATGTTATTTCCAAAAACCTGCTCTTGGATTTATTGTTGTTTCTTCTATTTATTTGTCATCTAGTTTATAAATACATATTTTAATCTTTATTGTTTCCTGTTTTTTCAGAATAATTTAATTTTTTTAATGTGTGTTTTTTTAAGGACCGTTTTAAAAATACGTTTTCAACTACTGTTTTGATTTTTGCTTTAACACAAGTTTATTTAATGTGATACATAAAATATGTTGGTAGTTGGGTTTTCTGTTTTTGTTATTATAAATAGCACATATATTTCCCCTCAGATTCTCATTTGCTTTACATTTCCAGATTATGATGTTATTTTATTCATTTCCATAATATTTGTGTATTCCTGAAAGATACATATTATTTGGCGTACACCATTCATTAATAAAATATGACCAATTTTAATGAATGGTTACTTGTCCACGTGCATAATTTACACCCACTTTCTATTCATTTTCATTTGTAAATTATATATTTGTCTATTAATTTACATTTTTATCATTAGGATTTACTGCGTTTTAGGTGATTTCCTTAAAGGCGTATAGAGCTGGATTTTATTTTCTGAGTTAAATCTGCAGTTTTCATCTTTTAGTAGATCCATTTAACATGTATTTACATAAGGTTGCATTTAGTCTTCCACCTCCCAACTAATTTAGTTTTTTGTCCTTTAAGAAAATTTGTCTTTGTTATTTCATCTGTTTTAGTTTTCCCTGTAGAATTGAGAAGTTGTACAGCCTGATTTAGATCTGCAATCCTTATTGTTATATTTTTACATAATATATTTACATTTTTATTTCTGAGGCTAACAAATAATTAAGTGAAATTTTATTTTCTTAACCCTTTGGAAAAAATGAGCACAATCTATTTTTCTCTGATTACTCCTTCCTCAATTAAAAACAAAACAAAACAAAACAAAACTGCTCAGGAATTTTTGCCTCAATGTATTCATACTACATTACAATTTTGTTTTATCATAATTCTAATAACTGAAATAGATAGATGTTGGTTTGATCATTTCCTAGTAAAAGTATTGAAACCGTGGCTCTTTAGTGAAATGGCTTATTTTGCGTGTTGGACAAGAGAAGTCTAAAGTAAAACATTTTGTTCAAGAATGTAAAAAGAAAGTGCTCAAAAACTGTTGGAGACAAAATAAAAGACATAGAAACCACAGTAAATGGCTCTCACTGGCTGAATCACTGACAATTTAAGCATCAAAAAGATAATAACACTGTTTTATATAACATAATGAATATAGAAGAATCTATAATCCAACAACAGTGCCAAAAATAATTTTGAGAGCAGGCAGGAGAGATAGCTCTTTATACAAAATACGAACTAATAGATTAAGAAGGAATGACAGAAATAGGAAACCACTGCATTACAACTCCCACTAAAATAATTGATTCTGATAAGGATCTTCAATGGGTACTAAAATTGTTGGTGAAAGATTATTGAAGAATAAATTATTTCCATAGTCTCAAAGTATTGCCCCACATACTACTTATAGATTGTAAAGGGATAAAATAGAAATTTCTTTACAATGGAAAAATCTACAGACTCACCAAATGATTAAACTTAGCATCACCAATAGTGTGTCAAACTGACAGCAAGCTCCTAATGAAAAGTACTGAGAAGGCACCGCACCCACCACGTAACAGTGTTGCCAGCAATGATGAAGAAACAATTATGCAAATCCAAGTTAGGAAACATTTGGTGAAAGCATTAGCTTAGATTTCAAAAAGTATCAATGTTGTGAAAAAAATAAGTAAATAAAAAGATGGGTGCTGGAAGACTGTTCTAGCATAGCTTAAAGAAGCATGCCAGCTAAATTCAGTTCTGTGATGCTTGACTGAATCTTGATCCAGGAACAGAAAGGCACCCATAAAATAATTAGGGGACAGTTTGTGATATTTGAAGATGAAGTTTATATTGCATAATTGAATTGTACAATACTAAATTTCTTGAGGGTATAATGCATTTATGTATTTTGGTTATATAGAGAATGCCCTTGTTATTAAGATATACAAATTAAAATCTTTAAGGATAGAGTGTCAAGGGGTCTGCAAGCGATACAGATGGTGAGACAAATTATATCTATATCTGCGTATACATACTTAGTGAGAAAGATAAAGAAGTTTTGGGTTTATAGCAGTTTTATTCATAATAGTCAAAACTTGGAAGCAATGAAAATATCCTTCAGTAGGTGAAGGGATGAGTAAACTGTGGTATATCGAGTCAGTGGAATATCATTCCATGCTGAAAAGAAATGAGCTATCAAGCCACGAAAAGACATGGAGAAAACTTAAATGAATATTACTAAATGAAAGAAGCCAATATGAAAAGGCTACATACTGTATTATTCTAAGTATATGACATTCTAGAAAAGGCAAAATGGTAGAGACAATAAAAAGATAAATGGTTGCCAGGAGTTGGAGGAGGAAGAAGAGATGAATAGGCGGAGCTCGAAGGATATTTACAGCAGTGAAACTATTCTGTATTATACTGTAATGATGGCTACATGTCATTATACATTCATTAAAACCAGTAGAATACACGACACCAAGGGTGAACCCTAATGTAAACTATGAATTTAGGTGATAACTATGTGTCATGTAGGATCATCAACTACAACAAAAGTACAACCCTGACGTAGGACGGTCGCAGTGGGGGAGGCTGTGCACCTTGGGGACTAGGGATATATGGAAACTATGTACTTTGTTCAATTTTGCTGTGAATCTAAAACGGCCCTAAAATAAAAAATATTTGTAATTGAAACTACCTATTTTCTCATAACATCGTTTGGCATTACAATTTTTGAACTTTGCTAATCTGATGGGTGACTAAACAATCTTGTTTTACTCAAAATGTTTTACAATTATTCTTAAGGTTGACTAATAGGCTTGCCATTTGTATTACTTCATTTGTTAATTGCTGGTTTTCTCCTTTTGTCCCTTTTTATTCTTATCATCTATAAAGAATCTTTATACAGCAATGATAGATTCCCTTTGTTATATTCAATATTTGTTCTGCTTATTCTCTTTTAACTTTGCTCATGGTATCTTTTGCCACTAGAAGTTGTAATACATGGTCAAGTCTGTCTTTTTGTTTCTCGTCAAGATTACATAAATATTCTCCTGTATCCTCTTTAAGCACTTGCGTGGTTTGAATTTATTTGGAATTTTAGGTAAGTTTCTGTAATGTGATATTATGTATTTCATATTGTGTTTTTCCAATGGCTCTACCATTTATTGAACAAACTTTTACCATTAAAATGTCTTGTCAAATTTTATATGAACTCACCTTTTCCAGATCCTCAAAAAAAGAAAAAAAGACACATTGAATACTTCTGAGACCTAAAATTGCATTCCAATGAAGTTTCCATTATGTGGTTGTTTCTTTTTCCTTTTCTTTTCTTTTCTTTTTAGTGAGGAAGATTTGCCCTGAGCTAACATTCGTTGCCAATCTTCCTCTTTCTTTTGCTTGAGAAAGATTAGCCCTGAGCTAACATCTGTGCAAATCTTCCTCTACTTTGCATGTAGGATGCCTCCACAGCATGGCTCATGAGTGCAGTAGGTCTTTGCCCTAGACCTGAACTCATGAACCCAGGTCATCAAAGTGGGGTTCAAGGAACTTTAAGCACTCGGCCATGGGGCCAGCCCCCATTATACGCTGTTTTATTTTTATTTTCATTTTTTTCTGCCAGGGTGTTTGCAAAATTCTTCAACATTAAAATTTTCAATAGAAAATATTTATTTATTATTTTAAATTAGCATTTTCCACAAGCCTGTCATAATTTAAATATCATCACTGTCATTATCATAATGATGATCATAAACATGATTTAAACATTTTTGATATGCCCCAAACTTGACTAAGCCATTAATATATATGAGTTTATTCGATCCTCAGCACAACCTGATGTTTACATATGAGAAAAGTGAAGCTTTGAGGATTTTAATAACTTACCCAAAACCACATCAATGATAAAGATGAGTCAGGACTCAACACAACTCCCTCTAGCTCCAAATCCCGTTTCTTAATCATTATATAATATTAAGCCCTTTTGATCTGCAGATTCAGGTCCTTTTTCAGTAGATGGTTTTATTTTCATTATGCCTTTGATCATTCTATTTGATTTGTTCTATCCCCTTGTTCAGAGGCATCCATCATTTACATATTGGATTTCTTTCTGTCCTTGCTTCTCTCTTTGACTTTCACATCTCTGTTTTGTTTCCTTTAACATTCTGGGATTTTTTTTTTTTGACCTGTGTTTTTCTTGACGTCCTGAATTTGTTTTGTCAGGCTGGACTATTCAGGAATTTAATTTGAGCTACGTACATGATATAAATTAATAATGTGACATGGAGTTGGACAATCAAGATTTAAACACTATGTTGCAACCAATTATTTAATAATGGAACACACCTCAGATGATACCATATAGGTAGAGTAGAGATTAATGCAGTAGAAAATGATATTCACAGATGGGTTACATATGTGTAATAGCTGCACAATAAAAACAGAACTAATATATCTGGACAAGTAAAGGACAGAATTCAATAGCAGAGAAATTGTTGGTTGTTTTTAGATAATTGTGTGATTAATTAAAAGTTACATATCTGTAATCTTGAAAATCAGAAAACCAAAATTGAAAGGGCACTGAATTTGGATCAGATCTTAAACACAAGTGCTGATATGTGACTTGAACAGGCATCTTAGCTTTTCTAAATGTGTTTCATTATCTATAAAATGGGAAAATTAATATCTTCCCCATATAAATGTTTTTGAAATAAAATAAATAATGCTTACAGGAAATTTTAAGCTGTGAAATATGTAAAGCATATACTACGGTATATTATAACTATTATTATTTTGACATAAAAATTATCATCATTAGTTGTCTGAGCTTAGAAGAACTACAATTCTTTGCCAACCTATTTCAATTTGTCATTTTGTAAGAGACCAAGAATGTGCTAATTATGTCATATCTCTATGGAAGGAACTATAACCAATATTTTTCCTTTGAAATGTGCACACCCCAGTGATAGACGCCTCTCTCAAATCATAGGAGCATTAACAAATGCCATCTCCGATGCGCAAATGTTCAAGGGCATGTTTCTGAATAGATATTGTGCAGCTTTAAAGATAAATAAGAAGAAATGTGACTGTAGCAGCTGAGATTTCAGCCAATGAGGTCTGCCCTTTCCACAGTGTGGTGTACACTGAGCTTGACTCGGTGGCAGTTAGCCGTAGCAACTCATGAATGTAGACAGATTTATGCAGGGTGACCTCCATGACTCAGTGTGCTCGGGAGCTTTGTGGTTTCCACAGGGGTTACTAACGGGACATTCCATTGACAACCACAATGAGTGTTCTATCTCCCTGGCATTTTTAGAGCACATCTTTATGCATCAGAAAACTCCAGCCTTGCACAGGGCTGCTTTCTAAAGAGGCACCCAACTGGATGAATTTTGCAAAGGATAAAGTTCATCTGCATACTCATCAATTAGCTGGTCTCAACCTCAGGGGCTTTATTCCCCCCGTATTTTGCTACTTCTCTGCCACAATGCACATCCAAACCTGTGTTTCTGTGATAAAATGATTAAATCGATGTTAGGCTCAGAGTGGATAGGATCTGTGATAGCTGTTTGTAGGGGCTTTTAGAATTTTCTTTGATCTCAGAATCAAAGGGCAATGAGGTGCTGCAGTAATGACAAAGCATATCCAAGTAGCTTGGTTTTCCTTGCGGAAATTGTTACCAGTCAAGTAGATTAGAAGTGCAATAGGTATATTGCATGTCGACTTCAACAAGACATTTATTAAACCCAATATTAATTCCATTTTGGAAAAGTTGAAATAATTCCGATGTCCTAAAAGAAAGCTAATAATTAAATTGATTTCAGTTGCAAAGCAAGTATCGAAAGCTGTGCGTCAGGATCTACCCTGTTCTTGTCTTACTCCTATTGATTTCTTGGATGATATTATAAAAATATTTTTATTAAATTTATAGAAAGAGAAAAAATGTTCAATTACAATCATGTTCCAGAAAGATTGTTGTATGCTAAAACAATGATCTAAAGCTAATGATAATATTTCAAAACAGAAATATGTCTGATTGCCAGTGAAATCACAGATATTTAGCTTTGGAAAGAAGAAGAATTCAGAAGTAGCGGAAGGTTAAAAAATTTTCAGTGGTCTGACAGTAGAAGAGATATGAGGTACACAAGAAATAGAAGTAGAGTCAGTGATGTAGCATATGGAGAGACTGATTTGGGCTATATTTAAAGAGTAGTCAAATAGAAATTTCCAAAAAAAGAGGAAGTCGCTTCAGGACATTTAGAGTTCTCGTGATTGGTGATGTCCCAGCAGATGCTGGACGACACTTGGATTCTCTATGTGTAAGGGATGGGAATGGATGGCCTTGAAACTATGCCTTACCCTTTGAGCAGCTGTACTTTTATAACTTGGGCTCAGCGGATTTTGAGCTGGTTAAAAGAGGTTCACGTTCTGCTTTAATCCCTCTTTTTTTCTTTCAAAGTCCAATATTGAAATTTCAGTGTGTTTAATTATAAAAATAATATGGGATCACTGTGTTCAACAGTTATTAATTCTTCTCACATAGCACTGAAAATGGGACAGAGACATCTTGTTCAAGATTTCACCGTTTTTAAAATCAAAGACACAATTTATTGTTTCCGTATGATCATACCCTCTCACTATTGAATCCAATGTGGAATAAAAAACAAACAATACTAGAGGAGCAGCAAGGCTATTTTCCATATAATTTTCCTAGTTCCAAATGATCATTTATTCAAATCGGTTTCAGTGTTATATGATAGGATACCAAACTTTATCATTCTTAACATTCCACTTTGATGTTTTTGAACAATATCTGTCTTCACTCTTATAAACCATCTAGTTTTTACAGTACCCCCAGCTCTTGCCACAGTAGCTTTTCATTTTTTGTTAAATGAATATATTTCATCTACTCTTTTGCATCTGAATTTTGTTTGTCCCCACCTCCAGGCATTTGTACATAGAACTCCGCTCCTTTTTATTGAATGGAGTAAATTCGGTTTGCCTGTAGCATTTAGAATATTCACCAAACGCTTTGAAGGTGTGTCTTTAAATCTTAAGAGTCCCTGTAATCCTTTAAACTGTTTTTTAATGACATGGAATGTGTTTGCCTCTGTTGATCTTTCATATTCATGAATTCTTTTAAACAGTTTCTAAAATCTTTAAAAATGTGTTTACTTTTTCTTTGATCTGAATTCTTTACATTCTGATTGCTCTTAGCATGATAGAATATACTTTTGTGAGGTTTCCAAGTAAATTGCTTCATTGATCTGATATATTAATCTATATTTGTCATAATTTTAAATTTAATTTCTCTTCTGATACTCCTGTGTTTTATGCCTTTAGAGAAACTCAGTTAATTTGTTTTTACCATTTCAAAATAAGAAATATGTTTTGACTCAATAGTTTTAATGATTTACACAGAAAATTATGCATATTTCCAAACACTCTCTACATACTTATGACAATTCAAAGCATTATACTTTCTTATACAATGGATTTGAGATAGCCATGTGATAACCCTCAGAATTTACTGCTTCCTGGTGAACATGCCTTGAATAATCCCCATTTTTGAATACGATGAATTTCACTCCTGTGATTAGGATATGTTACAGATCAAAAGGGATTTTGCAGATATAATTAAGGCTTCAAATCAATTGGCCTTATAGTAGATTATTTGGGTGGGCCTGAGCTAATCACATTAGTCCTTTCAAAGAAGAGTTTTCTCCAGGCAGGAAGCCGGAGAGCTATTCAGCGATAGACTCCAGGAGTCCTGGAAGAAAGCAAACAGTCATGGTGTGAATTGCCTATGGTGGCCACATGGTAAAGAACTGCTGCCGGCATCTAAGAGCTGAGAGTTGACCCCAGTCAACAGCTAGAAGGGTAATGGGGACCTCAGTCCTAGAGTTACTAGGACATAGTCTGCCAACAACCAGTGAACTTGGAAGAGAATCCTGAGGCAAGCTGAGAATTGCAACTTCAGCCAACATCTTGATTTCAGCCCAGGAGACTGAGCAGAGAATACAGCCACATGTCCAGACTTATGACCTGCAGAATCTCTGAGGTAATAAATTTTTGTTGACTTAAGCCGTCCATTTGTGGTATTTTGTTACACAGCAATAGAAAACTTGCAAAACTCAGGAAATTCGTCCTTAGATGTTCACCAGAATTGAGAGTCAAAGAAAAGCTTCCCAAAGATTCTCCTGAAGGAAACCTCAAGGAATGTACAAGTTTCAGATTCAAAAAGCCGGAAGCTGACAATCAGATTAAATGTCTCTCCTTAAACAATTAATAAACATAATCAGGACTGGAACCAAGGTCCCATGACCCCAAATCAATGCTCTTTCCATAGTACGCCACTAATTATTTATTCATGATTGGAAAAGGTGAAAGTGATGCTATCAGGAGTTGTGGCTATATTATTTTATTTTTAATAGTTAATATATCTCTAAAGTATCTTGTAGCTGTCCTTCCTTCCTTTTTTCTTTCTTTCCCTCCTTTCTTCCTTCTTTTTTCCTTCCTTCCTTCATTTTTGTTATCCAGGATCCAATCAAGTTTCATACATTGCATTTGACTGTGATATCTCTGCCTTACCTTGTAATTCAGAACGGGCCCTCTACTTTTTCCTTTCTGTAACATTGACCTTTTGAAGAGCTAGGCCATTTATCTTATAGTGTATCTCACATTCTGGGTGTGACTGTTTATTCATATGCCTTTTAATTTGTTCTGCATTTCCTATAAATATAAGGAAGTTAGGTCTATAGGTTTTATTAGATCCAAATAAAACACCTGGCAAGAACTGTTTACCTGGATGTCGTGAACGCCATAGAGCGTCTTATCTGGAGATGCTGTAAGAATATCCCCCTATTAAAGATTCTAAGTTTGAACTCTTGATTAAGATGGTAAATGCCATTCGAAGGTACATTCTTTTGTTTGTAATTAGTCAGTAATCTGTGGAGTGATGCTCTGGCACCGTGTGAATACCTACTACTCAATAGCATTTTACCCGAAGCTTTTTTTTTGCTGAGCTTTGCTGAATCAATTATTATATAAGGATTGAATTAGTTTTCTGTTGCTGCCATAACAAGTTACCACAAACTTAGTGGCTTAAAACAACGCGAATTTATTATCTTGCAGTTCTGAAGGTCAGAAGTCAGACCCAGATCTCATTGGGCTAAAAGCTGTGCGTTGGTGGGGCTTCATTCCCTTCTGGAAGCTCTAGAGGAGAATGTTTTTTGGACTTTTTCCAACTTCTAGAGGCTACCCTCATTCCTTGGGTCACAGCCCTCTTGCTCCATCTTCAAGCAAGTGACAACAGGTTGAACCCTTTTCACATCGCATGTCTCTGATCCTCTTCTCATAGTCACAGCTCCCAGTGACCATAGGTGGCAAAGGCTCTCTGCTTTTAAGGACTCCTGTGATTACATTGTGTCCGCCCAAATAATCTGGGAAAATCTCCCCATCTCTGGGTTCTTAGTTTAGTTACGTCTGTAAAAGCTCTTTGCCACATGAGGTAACATATTCAAGGACTCCAAGGATTGGGATCTAAGAATATTTGGAAGGCCATTATTTTCCCTCCACAGAGATTGCAAAATGCTGATTAAAAAAAAATTCTATCATTACTTCTACCTGTGGTCCCTGGCATTCTTATCTAAAGGACTGCTCCCCCGTCTCCTTCTCTCTATGGGTTCAGAGATTATTTACATTTCAATGTGTTATAATCAATTATTCAGTTTTCTTTTTTGATGCTCAAAGGTACTCAAATTAGGGAAGTTTGTTTAAGAGTATTACATAATGTTATGAAATCATTGTAATTTTCTTGAATGTGATACAAAATGTCTCCTGTGCCTAACAAAGGGCTTTTTCCATTATACTCTTTTACCTGGCCAATAAATACAGATGTGCTACGTGAGTTTTTAAAATGTTACATACTATTTTATTGTGTGTGTAATATATATCATTAATTGAATCTATGAGATCTACCATTAGTTTCCCCTATTGATGTATATTTAGTTGTTTTCTCCTCTAATTCTTGCTACCTGCATGCAATCATGAATTTCTAGTATATGCTTTTTGCTAAACATTTGCATTAGTATATCATTTTATTGATTATAACAACTTTTAAAAATATGTTAGACATATGACCCTTAGTCTATGTTTTTTTTCTGTTTGTCTCTCAACTTCGTTTATAAAACATACATTGTAATTCTCGAGGTGTTGTTTTCTATTTCCATTTTTTAAAGATTTATATTTAGTTTTATTGTAACACAGTCAGGAAGTACATTTTGCATTATGTCTCCATTTTTGGAATTCATTGGGGTTGTCACTTTCTCTCTCTTTCTCTCTAGAAAGTGTGTGTATGTGTGTGCTCATGGCATATGTATATGAAACAGACATATATACATATATTCTGTATATGTGGAATATAAGTATTCCTACATATTCTTATTCTAAAATATATATGACATTATTCTCTACTTGCCCAGTCAGAAATTTTAGTCTATAAATTCTACTGAGATTCCTTATATTACTCAGGGTTTTTCCTCCAGATATGGTATTTTAATGCTATGCTTATTAGAAACAGTTATATCTTTATTGTGTAAGATCCTTTATTGTACTAAAGTCCTCTTCTTGATCTGAATTCTTGCAAAATGCTGGGAATTTAAATTGTTCAGATAAATATTATGATCCTTCTTTCTTTCGGTTTGTTTTTGCTTGGTAAATCATTGTATATCTTTTTACATTTTCTTTTTGTAGTCAGTATATTTTAGGCAAGACTGTCTTGTAGATGGTAAATACATATTTTTTTCTGGTTGTTGTGTTATCATGTCTGAAATTTTTCTTTAAAATCCTATCATCTCTTTACTACTATAATAGAGAAATTTGGTCATTTGTCTTCTTATATCATGTTTCTTTTACTGTTCCCTTTGTTTTTGTACTTTTGTAATATGATTTGTGGTTTTTTGCCTAGTCTTGACCTGAGAAAATTTAAATGTGCATAGCGATTTTTCAGTTCCTTAGTAAAGTTAAAAACTGAAAGTTGCATGTTTAAACCTGTGTTTATTAATTTATCAAATTCAGGATTATTGACTACTCATGAAATATGGGGAAAATAGCACACTTACTCTTTGCTGACAAAACATTTTTGTTCTTGAATTTTTTCTTGGCACTGTTTTGAGATATTTTTATTAGTCTACTACCATCCGGTTATTATTTTTATATATTGTGCAATATCTCTTTCAAAATGTTAATTATAATACACTTTATGTTAAAACATGATTTTGTGACTTACTTGCAGATATTATTTTCAATTAATTGTTAATTTAAATGTATTGAAACCTCACCCACAAGCCATTTTATTCTATGGCTTTCCCAATTTGGTATTGTTTATTTCTATTTTTCTTGTTCTTGGTTGGATATAATGTATCCATGAATGTTTTTCAGGAGGGATACCAAAAGGCCATAAATATTTCTTTGATGAATACTTGAGGATATCATTCTATTTTCTTCAATCTTGAATAACAATCTAGTTATTTTCCATCAGACCTCTAGATGTTGCTCAATTAACCCCTGACATGTAATACTCATGTGAAAAAGCCTACGAGCATTCTGGGTTCTTTTTCTTCTTCTTTAAGTGACTTGTTTCTTTTACTTGAACATAGTTGTAGGTTTCTTTCTTTATCCTTGGACTTTGTTAACTTTACTAAAATATTTTACTGAGTTAAACATTCACTTTTAATTTTTTTTTCTGAAATAACATAATTTAGTTGTTCTATAGATTTGGATTTTCCTATATTTCAGGGAAGTTTACTTCTTTGAAAAAAATTATTTTTGTTTATTTTTTTCTATTTTACCTAATTAAGAACAAATTATTATGCAGGTACTGGAACAAAATTCTCTATATTAGGGGTTCTGGATTCCATCACCTCTCTTCTCATCTGGTAGTATTATATGCAAGAATCGTTAGCCAAATAAAAAATAAAGTACTGCTTTATAATTTTGGAAAATCTTCCATCAAAATACAGGAGTTCTGATAAACTATTGATGAATGTAGCTTAGTCTATTGAGACTGGTCTAATCTTTCTAGTCCTTGACCCCGAATTGGAAAAATTCAGTTGACATGAAGAAGGTCTTACTGTAGAGAGAATAGAGGTCAGCCTCATCTGTAATGCCTGTACACAGAAGGCAGCATGGGGAGCAACATGGAACATGCTGTGTCTGAGTTCGAGGTGCAAAATAAAAGTAACAAGTGGCCTGTCTTTGGAAAAAGCAACCTAACCCATTATTAAAATAGGGCTTCTTGTGTGTAACCCTCTCACCAATCAGATCAGCCATAAGATCTCTATTAGCAGGTTCAGATCCTGGGTGTGGACCTACACACTGTTCATCAAGCCATGCTGTGACGGTGTCTCATATGAAATAGAGAAAGATTAGCACACATGTTAGCCTAGGACCAATTTTCCTCACCAAAAAACCCCCACAAAACCCCTCTATAATTGTGTTTGTCATTTACGTGCTTTTCCTTTTATTCCTCTCCAATTATTTTCTGCCAATTCTTTTTTAATGTTTGTATTGGGACCATGCTAGTTTATCCTCTTTGTTCATTTTAAGTGGGGAAAACCATCAGAACACACTGTTTGTTCAAGGATAACGTTAGTGATGTGAGTGGCTTTTTATTTTTTTTATTAGTCTTGACATTTCTCCATTTCCCTTCTCCTTTGCCCCCCTCTCTTTCAAGTACCATTTGGTCTTTTAGGAACTAAATTTTAGTTATGGAGATTGCTGGTTTGTGTACCTTCTTAATCATTTATTCAATTAAGGAGTATAGGAAAAAAAGTTGAGGCTGCTAATAACTATTGTCATCAAGCAATTTCTCTTCAAGTTTATTGAATGCTCCAGCCTGAGGGCTTCTGACTTTTCATACTCCTTTGATTGGTAGGGAGTTGAACATCCACATAGAAGTCCACATATGTATAGACATGTAAATGTTTCTCTTTGCTCATGTTATTTGGGTCGGAAGCTATAGTGTATAGTTTCCCATCTACCTAGGGTTTTCCTTGTAGGGAGAAAATCAGCTCAAGCAAAGTAATGTGACTTGCCTAGGAAGTCTATATATTAATCATCTCTACCCTCCACCTGCCATTTCACTGTGGTAGAATTAGTCCCATAGGATGCTTTTCTCTTTCTTCCTGTGATGTGTCCATTCTTCAGCCTCATCTCTCCAGCTACAAGCTGTTACTAGACCCCTTCGCAACTTCCTTTCTTATTTCTTTCACCATATAGTCTTCCCAACTGGAGACAAGTCTACTGATAACCAGTCTCTCAGTTTGGTCCAAATTTTTATTGTAACAGACTGATATTCTACAGAGTTCACTGAATGAGGTTATGACCATTCCTAAGCATAGAGGCAGTTTTTATCTCTCTCTTTTTTTTTTTATTTCAGTAGGTTTTAGGCAAGGAGACTATGAAAACATGAATCTACTCTGCCATCTTTCTTGGAACTCTCTGTATTAAATTTTTATTTTTGTAAAGCATTAGAGAAACGTGCTTGAATTGAGTGAGTAAGTTGGATATGACAGCAAAGTGCTCTTGATCTTGGCTAGATACCAGAACGTGAGCGCATTCATGACTTCCCTAGCTGAAGGGAATGGCACTGTGGATCTACACCAGTAAATGCTACACTGCCACCTGCTTTTCGGCGCATCCCTTTTAGCCTCTATTGCTGAATGCAGTGGCTTAAAAAAGACTTTCCTTAAAGTGCACTTTGCAATTTTAAAACTCTGTTCTTCAAAGTTGAAGGGAAGTTCTTAGCATATTAAGTGCGGGCTCTAAGTATGGTACATGCTCCAGAAATCACAGGTGCAAATCCAGATGGGGTTAACTCAAAAAGCAGATAAACTATCTTACATGCAGCTTATTTTGTGGGATTCTTAGGAACTAAAGTCAAGTCTTTACTTTGTTGACCTTTAAGATCCAAGATCAATTTTCTTAATAAAAGGCAGACCTTTGCACAGTTTCTGAAAAGTCACTGAAAACCTTTCCACAACTGAGACACCAGATTATATGTCCCGGTCACTCTCAGTGGAATAAAGTTTATTAGTTGACATAAAAAGACCAACAGCAATATTTTCTTCCTTCCCCAGTGGCAGCAAAGTTTAGAAATGGTGAGGCCATGATTGCCACATACATTTTTGAGTATTTGGAATGTTTTAAGCACAGTGATATCCACACTCAGCAAATTTAAGGAAGCATGATATGTCTATATGAATAATAATAATAACCAGCCAACATTCGTTTAATACATTGTGCCAGACATCATGCTTTAAATTGAATTATGTTATTTTAATCCTAAAATTAACCCTAAAGAGTAGATACAATTATCATTCCCTTACTACAGAAAGAATAATATAGATTTAAAAAATAAATGCCTTACTCAATTGGTGGGTGAGTCATTCAGAATTCAAATTCTGAAATTCTAATTCCAGAGATGTACCACAACAGCTATCCTATTCCGTTTCTTCTATGTATGTCCCTTTTTTAAATACGAGTACATAGTTTGAAGAAAAGTGATTACTTCGGGCATAATATGCCAGTGTTGCCTTAACTTTACGAAACGTAAATTTTAATCAGTGCTATTAGCTCTCCATGTACCTATCATTTTCTTTAAAAACAGAAACAAATACAATAAAATGTTTACATATATTTACAAATACTACTGTAAAAAGATAAAAATGTTACAAAAATTGAATCAGAAGCAGCATCAGGTTTATCAAGCAATGTATGCCTATTTCGTTTATATACTTACGTCATGATTAATATGGTTTAGAGAGATCTCTGTATAAAACTTAGAAGTGGCTGATGCAAAAGTGACTAATATAATTTCATAAAGATGAGACTCTACTATGAATTTCCGTATTTCGAAAATGAGTAGGAAATAAAGTATGCAATTTGGATATTTGGAGGAGTATTTTGCAATAAAGTAGAAAACTAATATTTCAACTAGTAGAAGCATTCTAAATGGATTTATCTATAGACATGCCTGACTCAGCTTATATAATATGTTTCTACTTTTCAATATCAAAGAATGCTTTGAAATTCTCCCCCTCCTCCTTTTTGTTTTTATGGTTATGTAACATGTGATCTTGCCTGGCAGAGTGTAGTTACATGTAAATCTGTAGGCCGTTCACGAAATGGGGCTTACCCTCAGGCAATGGGATCTGTGACTGGTCAACATAAGTTTCTTCTCCCCTATCCTCTGAAAGGACAAATCTGAATTTCACCTGTTGTCTCTGAAGCCTTCCAGTAGAATTGAGACCCTCCAGCAAGATTGAGATCCTCCAGTAAGACTGAGCTATTCATAGTCAAACCTGAAAATAAAGAGGTTAATAAGGATCCAAAGATTACCACTGTTAAGATACCATTCAGGTCTATTTCCATGAAAAAATTTTTTTTTCAAAAATGAGATAATACTGTATGTACTTTTACTGAGTATTGTTAATTTTGTTTTTTCCCCCAGCTTTATTGCGTGACAATAAAACTGACAAATAAAAATTGACTGACGGGGGCTGCCTGGTGGCACATCAATTAAGTGCGCCCTTCCTCCTTGGCAGCCTGGGGTTTGCCGGTTCGGATCCTGGGTGTGGACATGGCACCGCTTGGCAAGCCATGCTGTGGTAGGCGTCCCACAGATAAAGTAGAGGAAGATGGGCATGGATGTGAGCTCAGGGCCAGTCTTTCTCAGCAAAAAGAGGAGGCTAATCTTCCTCAAAAGAAAAAAATTGACTGACACATAAAAATTGTACATATTTAGGTGTACAATGGTGTATATTTAGGTGTACAAGGTTATGTAATGTTTTGATATAATGTATACACTGTTAAATGCTTACCTCAGTTGAGCTAACTAATGTATCTATCAGCTTATAATTACTCTTTTTTATGTGTGTGGTGAGAACAGTTGAGATCTACTCCCTTAGCAAATTTCAAATATACAATACGTTATTAACTCTAGGCACCATCTGAACATTAGGTCTCCAGACCTTATTCATCTTGTGACTGAAAGTTTGTACCATTTGACCAACATCTCCCCTTTTCCCCCATTCCTCGGCCCTTGGTAACCTCCATTCTGCTCTCTGTTACTATGAGTTCAAGTATTTTTTTTTTTCTTTTAAGATTCCAGATACAACTGAGATCATGAAGTATTTATCTGTCTGTGTCTGGCTTATTTCACTTAGCATAATATACTGCAGGTTGATCCATGTTGTTGTGACTAGTAGGATTTCCTTCTTTTTTATAGCTGAATAACATTCTGTCTGTATATATACGTACACTGCATTTTCTTTATCCATTCATCTGTTGATGGCCATTTAGATTGTTTCTATATCATGGCTATTGTGAATAATGCTGCAGTGAACACGGAGTGCAGATATACCTCTTGTAGATGGTGATTTTATTTTCTGTGGATATATACCTAGAAGTGAGATGGCTGGATCATATGATAGTTCTACTTTTAGTTTTTTGAGGAAACTCCATACTGTTTTCCGTAATAGCTGTCCCAATTTACCTTCCTGCCAACAGTGTACAAAACTATCTTGACCCGGTTTTGAGACCCTGGTTTAAGCGGCCAGTCAGTTCCTCCTCTTGAGCAGCCAGTTAAGTCCATACCTGAACCACATTCCTTACGGGCTCTCACACTGTAGGTCACTATGTAACTGCCATAATTGCCTCAGGGCTAGGAACCAGACAACAAAAAACAGCCCCTATGCCATGGAATCTGAGAAATTATTCAAATTAGTCAATCCGCGAGGAGCTTGGGAAATGTAGCTAAGCCCAATGGACTTGCCGTCCATTTAATTTCCCCCAGCGCTCCAAATTGCTGTTACCCTGTGCTCAGAAACAACCACCTATGTGGCCCTGCCTGGTGGCCGCCTCTCATTTGGAGCTGTAAGCAACAAACAGTTCTATGTTCATTTATCCCAGTATGTTTGGGTTGTGTTCCGCTATCACAAGAATCTTTAAGTCTCATAAAATAAATGCATTGTTCATTTGGTAAATATAGTTCACTGAGTTATATAAATTTCCCAAATGTTGATCAATTTCATTTTACATTAATTACATTTATTAGTATCACTATCCATTTCATCAGAAAAGATGATTCATATTGGGATGCTGTCAAACTCATGGTGGTGGAAACGAGTTTTCTAAATTTCTAATTTTCATTTGAAAATGAAATTTATTATTGGTCACAAATACTGTCAGTTGTTTTCCTTGAAGTAACAAACTTACTTAATTCATTTTGAAGAAAATGTTACCCATCTAGATAATCATAGTTACCCATCTAGATAATCATAGTTTGTCAATTATTTTTTCAAGTAAAAATAGCGTTCCATGAAAAAAACTAATGCAGCCATGAATTTCAACCATCACACACGCATGTGTCCTTGAGACAACCATCATATTTCCATATGCTGCAGAACGGTTTTGTGAGTACTTCCTATTTCTTGCACAGAATGCCAAAAAAAGTTTAGGACACAGTTGATCTATTTTTTCCCCCTGGGAGTGTGTGGCTGTGAGGATTCAATAAATATCAGTACAGATTCAGGATACTTTCTCAATTTGAGCTAACCCGTGCTCAGTTTCACTCACCACTGCTTTTGCATCACCAGTTTAACTATTAACTGCGAAAAGGGCAAATAATTTCTTAATATTATTATGAAGACTTTTTGAAGTTTCTGAGGGATCCCTAAAAGCATCAATACTTTTAGAATTAGGTAGTTTTAAGAATCACTTATGCAGGCATATATAGCGGTGGAACAGAATACAAAGTTCATATATATATGTGTATATATATATATGTGTGTGTGTGTGTGTACACATTTTTTCAATCAATTTTTAACAAAGGTGCCAAAGTGATGCAATTAAAAAAGAGAGATTCTTTTCAGCAAATGTGATTGAATAACTAGATACTGTATTTTTAAAAACACTTTCCTTACCTAGCCCAATTCACAAAATAGAATTTAAAGTGGGATTATAAATCTAAAAGTAAGATGAACACATACAAGGAAATCTTTGCAAATTTGGAGTAGGCAAAGTTTTTCTAATTAGGATACAAAAGGGAAAACAAAAAAAGAAAAATATCGATAAATGGCAATTTATCAAAATTCAAATTTCCTATACTTCGAAAACCACCATCACGAAAATAGACAAGCTACAGAGAAGGAGAAAAAATTCCCCATACATACATATGACAAAAAACCTTATTCAGAATGTGTGAAAGAAGTTTACAACTCAATAATAAGAAGACAAATAATCCATTTAAAAATGGGCAGTGAAAAGAGGCTCAAAGTTATCAGTCAATATGGGAAGCATAAATTAAAACCCCATTGAGATATCTCTCATGGTGTGAATTCCTGAGACTGGCTAACATTAAAAGATTGACTACGTGTTTGCAAGCATGTAAAGCAACTAGAATTCTTATATATTGTTGGGATTATAAAATGGTCTGGCCACTTCGGAAAAGATTTTGCAAGTTACTTGTAAAGTTAGATATTTACCTACCTTCAAACCAGAGATTCCACTTCTAGGAATCTACTTGGAGAAATAAAACGTATGCCCAACCAAAATGCTTTACACGATCAGCCAAAATATTCTTATTTATACCGTCAAAAGTTTAACAATAAACCGAATATCCCTCAACAGATAATGCAGGAATTGCTGTATATCCACTGAAATGGGATCCTAATCAGCCCCAAAAAGGAATATCCCATGAACACATGCCACAACGTGGATGAATCTGAAAAATATACTGAGTGAAAGAAATCAGATATTTATATGAAATTCTAGAACAGGCAAACTGGTTAATATGACAGAAAGCAGATTAGAATTTGTGTTGATCCCGGAGTAGGAAGGTTGAGATAAATTGCAAAGGGGAATGGAGAATTTTTTTCTGAATTGATTGAAGTGTTTTATAGCTTGATTGTGGCGGTGGTTATACCAATCTGTACATTTGTCACGTCTCTTGGACTGCATACTTTAAATGAATAAATTTTATTATATAGAAATTTTACCTCAACAAAGACAATTAAGTCTTAAAATTCATTTATTGCAAAAAATTATTAGAATGACTTTTATTACATAACATATAACCTAACCATCCTAACAAATTAAGTGGTTTCATTTTTATTTGTAATCTTTCAGTTTATTTTAATTTGAGCACATAATTTTTATATGGTTGTAATTACAAGTTAGATTCAATTTAGCATTTGGCTTATTTTTTCTTAAAATTTTCCATGTTGCCACACAGTTTTCATAATTATCTATTTTCCTGATTTCCTAAGAATCCGTTAGATCGCATACTAAAATTGACCCATTTTTGAACGCTTAGGTTTTTAATTTTGTAATCTGTTAAAAATAACTGCATGCTCCAACTGGAAGCCACCCAAATTTCCATGAAGTGTAGAATATATAAATAAATTGTGGTATACTCAGCAAATGGAATACTCAATACAATTAAAAAGAACAAACTTACTGCATTCAGACAAAACATGAATGTAACTTACAGATATAATGTTCCGTGGAAGAATTAACACACAAAAAGTGTATTTATGTGAAGTTCAAGAACTAATCTTTAGTGATGAAAATCAGGAAAATGGTTAACTGAGGATGTTACTGACTGGTAAAGGAGATGAGGCAGCTCTTGGTGTGTTGAAAATGTTCTTTTTCTTACTCTGGGTGGTTACGTAAGTGTACATATACATAAAAGGCCATCAAACTATACATTTAAGAGTTTTGCATTTTTATGTATGCTTATGATACTTCAGTATAGAAGTAAAAACACTACAAACAACAAAATAGCTAAAAATGCTATGCAACTAGTTCTCCTTACTTCAGTTATTTTTTGTGATTTTTTTTGGTCATTGTTTAAATTGAGGCATAATAGACATATAGCATTATATTCTTTTCAGGTGTACAACACAATGATTTGATATTTATATATATTGCAAAATGATCACCACAGTAAGTTTGGTTAACATCCATCACTATACATAGTTACAATTTTTTTCCTTGTGTCCACAACTTTTAAGATCTGCTCTCTTAGCAACTTTCAAATATGAATTTTTTTTTTTGAGGAAGGTTAGCCCCGAGTTAACATTTGCCACCAATCCTCCTCTTTTTGCTGAGGAAGATTGGCCCTGAACTAACATCTGTGCCCATCTTCCTCTACTTTATATGTGGGACGCCTGCCACAGCATGGCTAGATAAGCGGTGCATAGGTCTGTGCCCGGGCTCCGAACTGGCGAAACCCGGGCTGCTGAAGCAGAGCATGTGAACTTAACTGCTATGCCACTGGGTTGGCCCCCAAATATGAAATATTTTAAAATAATTTTAAAAATAATTTCCTTAGGTCTAATTCCCAGGATAAGTGCTATAATTACATTAATAGTTCCCTATACAATATTTTTTTGTTTGCTTGTTTGTTTTTCAAACTAGAAGAAAATGTTTTCTTTTAGTTTAAATTGCCACCAGTGATGCTTAAGTACCAGATTTTATATATCCTTACCAACAATGGGCACAAATATTATAAATTATTTGACCCTAATCTACAGGTCGTATATTTTATTTTTTCTAGTAAGTGCACTCAATTTGGGGTGCAGGATTTATGTTTACTGTCATATAGGTTTTTCCAGTCATGAGGAAGTTTCTACCAAAAAAATACTTCTTTAGTGATGTTGAGAACAATATTCAATTCACCCATATTCCGGTATTTTTTAAAATCTGATATAAGAGACATCTAGATAAATGCTCCTTTTTACTGGTGGGAGAAAGGCTAAGTGCCTTTTTGCAGCTTTCCTGTTGAGGAGAAAGGGTGCTTGACTGACTTTGATGGAGTTCTTGGGAGCTGTGCTGATTGCCTTGTGCTCTGAGCATCAAACAAGAATATTGTTCACGAAAAGAATGGTTTTTGCCAACACAGCCAAGTGCGTGTGGACTCTGCTGAATCCTCTGTTCAAGTTTTGAGTACTTCACTCAAACTTTAGCATAAAGGCTAGTAAAAAGGAAAGCAATTTGGACATAATTTTGTGCTGATCATGTGCAATAAAAACTCATGTTGAAATGAATAAAGCGTCCTCCTCCTCTACCCACGTATTAGTGCATACTTATCATTCCTGGTTCTATGCTATGGACTTGAAAAACCTAAAATTCATGAATGATAGTTTGAAAAACTTTTAGGATGATAATAAAACCATGCATTTTAAATATCACTCTATCTGGGAACCAAAGGCATGGATTTATGGTTCTTCACTAGAGCACAGCTGCTGTTGTAAATTGTCTACTCTGATGAGATTTACTATTTATTATGGAAGCCACTTGCCTATATTTATCACTGCCTCTGCTGTGGCATGTAAAGAGGAAATGTTGTAAAAATAATCAATAGAATAAGTTATCACATCTTAATTGGTTTTTATTTATTTCCTGAGGGAAATGATAAAAATTTATTGACAAAGATTCAGAGTAATTAGATGCCATAAAGAAAACATCTGAGATTACTTAGAAATGATTATCATGCATCAGTAAACCACAAAAGAGGTCAAAGAAATATATATGCTCTACATACATATATAGACTAAATGTATATCTTTAAGGAATTTGAGAAGAGGTTCACTTTCCTTTTCTTCCTCTCTTACTTTTTCTTCTTTAACTATTAGAGGCTAAGAAAATATCAGTGTTACTTATCCTTACTAATAAAATGGATATCAGTATGGATAAAGTGAACTAGTTTTGCTTTATTCTTTCTAATATGAGATATATTTTGGTTCTCTGAAATGAGATTTAAAAAAATAGAAACAGTGGGGCCGGCCCGATGGCGTAGTGGTTACGTTTGTGCACTCTGTTTCGGCAGCCTGGGATTCACTGGTTCAGATCCTGGGTGCAGGCTTCTATACCGCTCATCAAGCCATCCTGTGGTGGTGTCTCACATAAGAAGTAAAGGAAGATTGGCACAGATGCTAGCTCAGGGCCAATCTTCCTCATCAAAAACAAATGAATAAATAAATAAATAACAGAAACAGAGAGAACAGCGCCCTACTCTTTCTGCTCTCAACCATTTGGATACACTGTTCTCGCTGCCCGAGATACAGTCTTCCCTAGATACATTTACATTTTAAATTGTAGGTGTCAATTTAAATGTCACTCCCTGAACCTTCAGAGCAGTTCTGTGCTTTTATAGTATCCTGTGTTGGTTAGTTTCATCTTTCTTCTCAGATCCACTTCCTGTCCTTCCCTTGTTCTATTGTGTATTTCAACAGTCTCACTCTTGAAACTGACATTTTTCTTATTCCTTTTTCAAAACCTCCCAGTCGGGTTTGGCTTCTAAGCAGAAGGTTGGAGGAGGAAACACAGTCTTTCTCCTCCTCTTTCTCTCTGCTCTGGGAAATGTTTCTGTCAGTGAGTATGTCTCCTATAAGATGACCAGGTGGCTCATCCACGGGCTCTTTTAATTCCCCTTGCTCCATTGGTCCCCCCAACTCTACCATAACAGCAGCCTCCTGCTGTGGCTCATCTTGGATTGACTCACAGTCCCATTTTTGCCTTTCTAATACCTTTGTGACCAATTCCCCATATTAAAGTCTCTCTGTTGAATTGGTTGGCATGGGACTTGTTTTGTTGGCAGAAATCTGACTGACAGTTATATTGTACTTTTCTTTCCTATAACACGAGTCTCACTTTTATGTAGTTATTTAATTTGTTACTCCAGCTAGACTAAATTGTAGATAAGAGAATTATGTTGGTCTCTTTCCTTTTTACATTTCCAGTCCCTGGAATGGATCTTGGCTCATAGAAGTCAGGCATTATTTGTTGAAAGAAGGAAGAAAGGAAGAAGGGAGGGAGGAAAGAAGAAAGGAGGAAGAAATTTCTAACTATTTTCACATTTATGTATCATATTAATAAAAGAAGACTGGAGTCTGTGTAATTCAGGACGAAATATCTTACCCTTAAACAAGCACATGAATGAGATTAGGCTTATCTGTGGAAGTGACAGAGGAAAAGAGTAACCTTTCTTGTGTCTGGTAAACCTTACATTGTGATTGAAGAGGCAAAGGGGAAAATATAAATGTGTGGAGCTGGCCCAGTGGCGTGGTGGTTAAGCTTGCGCAATCTGCTTTGGCAGCCCAGGGTTCACCAGTTTGGATCCTGGTGTGGCAGCGTCCCACATAAATAATAGAAGAAGATTGGCACAAATGTTAGCTCAGGGCCAATCTTCCTCACCAAATATATATTTTTATATATATTTATATAAATATAAACAAACACATATTTGCATTAAATGTCATAAAAATGTATTTTTTCTTGGAATGTATTAAAAGAACAGCCTGATCTTAAAATTTGTACCTTCATTTTAAAAAGAAATTTTATATTTGTCTATTCTTTTTTTACTCTCCAAGGAAACTCAAAGCAAGGTGTGTCTTGGATTGCTCAGCATCTGCTAAAATGTCCTTCTACGGTGCCACATCTGTACTACAGAGGCTGGAAAATGGTCATCTACATCCACATTTCCCCCTTGACATGAACTTTCCATGTCTTGTCCAAGATCTGAATTAGGAACTGAGTTCAATGGGAAGAGAGGAGAGAGATCTAGCACATCTTGCGGGTGTAGAGTGACTGCACGGCAAGGCAGCTGGAGTGGCATCTGATCATCAGGCCACGGTTAAGGTGGTGGAACCTGGAATCAGTAACTTCCTGACTGTAGCAGAAATAATAGTTCCCTGCCTGAGCCTCTTCCGGGATAAGATGTGCGAGTTGAACCTGGAACCTGCTGCCCCAACTCTACCAACAATGTTTTAACACTAGATTACGTGAACTAAGTCCATTTGTACTTAAATAGCTAGAATGTTTTCTGTTACCCAGAACTCTGAACCCTGTGTGGAAAGGACTAATTTGCATTATCTCTATATCATAATAAAAGTAAATTAAAATTCATATTAGTAGAAAGAAGATGAAGGCGTGTTTGGAAGGAAATCTAAACATTTGGGTCAAGTTTTGTTGTTTGTTTTTGGTAAATTCTGAGAGGTACTAGTGGAGGAGACAGTCATTCAACACAGATTCAACTGCTCTATACTCACTGGATTAGACATTAAGGAAACAATGGTAAACAAAAGCAGAAATAGTCCTTGTCTTTGTCATACTGTTTAAAGAGGAATATATATACAGTCATGCTGCATAATGACCTTTTGGTCAACGATGAACTGCCTATCCAATGGTGGTCCCATAGATTAGTACCATATAGCCCAGGTGTGTAGTAGGCTATACCATCTAGGTTTTATGAGTATCCTCTATGATGTTCGCACAACGATGAAATTGCTTAATGATGTATTTTCCAGAATGTAGTCCCGTCGGTGAGTGACGTGTGAGTATATATTCAAACCCAGAAAATCTTAATTCTTAGGATCATAGTGAATCACACAATTAAGAATTAAATTGCAATTGTTAACTTATGAGGACAATTTGGTTTGTTATGAGAATGTTTAATGGAATGGTTTGACTATTTGAGGGTCAAAGTATTACCTTCAGAAAAAGAATATTAGGGTGATATGTAAGGATAATTTGTATTTACATACAAAACATGAGAGGAGGGGCAGACGGAATGCCAGTCAGAGGTAACATGTCCAAAATCCCCACATCGACAAAAACATGGTATCATTCAGGAGGTGAAATTAAACCATCATTAGAGCACAGAAAACAAGGGAACCTGGAGGAAGCTGAGACTAGAGAGATGAGGCGAGAAAAGTCCAAGAGTGTAGGGCCATCGTGGTCTTGATAATAATTTGCACCCTTATTCTAAGAGCAATGAGATCAGAAAAATTAAGAGAGGCATTCCCCTGTTTCTGTGTTTTATAATATGAAGGGAATAGAGTTGGTTCACATAGTAAATAATGATTAGAACGAGATTACTAGGAATATTTAATTCTAAGCACACTTGAGACTGAATGATGAACAGGTTCTTCACTTTTTGTCTTTATTTGCTCTGCTCTGCCTTAACCACCTTGTTCTTTAGTTTTGCTATTGTTGTTTTGTTTTTTATACACTTTCACTAATTGGCTTTTCCTGTCACTAGGTTCACTTCTATATCATTGACAGTTGAATACGCATTTTTGATTTAGGCATTTGTTTTATATCTACCCTTCTATTTCCCTACACTTTTCATTGTTTAAATTTATTTCTATTTCTTAGTTTTGTCCTTAATGATATTTTAAATTTGTCTTATGCTGATTACTCTTTTGGCCATAATAAAAAAATGAGAATGCTGTTTTGGTTGTCTGAAGATCAGCTGGTGGGGAAGGTTTTCAGAGATAAAAAATAGATTTCCCAGAATTCAATAAGTGCTTAGTTATTTTGGAACATAAATCATCTTTGCAGATGGACACAAGAATAATGTTGTGTTTTAGGTGTTTTAACTAGTGATTGTGATTTTATGTCATGTCCTGTAGTGGTCTCCTTGTTATTATGAAATATAGATCCTAGTATTTGTTTCATTACAACTTTGTTATACATTTCCTGCAACTTTTTAAACAGATTTTAGATTTGTGTTAATCTCTTTAGTCATTTGTCAATGTAATAGAATATCAGTGCTATCTTAGGCAGAATACAATTTAATGAATCATATATGAGGTTTTCTGTATTATTACTTCAAACAACAGTGTAGTAAAAAAGAAGCAAAAAAAAAACATAGTCACTTCCATAGATAGCTCAATCCAAAATAAATGTATGAACTTGATATATACTGATTAATTTCTTTCACAAAGTAACTAATAAAGTAGCTTTGAGAATAACTTTTTTCTGCTTCTGTTTGAACAGCTGCCTCACCCAATATTCTGAAGCTTATCAAAAATTTACCCATTTCGAATGAGGAGGAAGTTCTTCTGTTATTTCTTGAAGCAATTCAGAATAAATGACAGTGGTAAATTGAACAAGAAATGTGGGGAAAAATGTTAATTTTATACAATAGATGCCAGTTAAAAAATAAAAGTGCTATTGAATTGTTCACTGTTAAAAGAAATAGTGATAAAAAAGGCTAGAGGTATAAAAAGTTTGAGAGAAGTAGAAAGTGTAAAATAATTGATCCTGTCAAAATTGTAAACTTTAGAAAATGAGTCACCTAGGTAACTTGTCAGCAGTGTGTTGAAAAAATCCGAATCTATCTTTCTACACAAAAGATTCTGATTTACAACTTTCCCCGAAGCTAAAGCTCGTTTCCATAGAAATGTCTCTAGTTTCTTCACAGACTTAAGATCGCCTGAAGGACTTCAAACCTATTGTGTTCCTAGTTTAAGACAAAATACAAGTGACCTTTTAGCGCAATGAACCATGGTACCATTTTTGGCTTTTAAGCAAATTAATGAAAATATCACATATAAGCACACGGTGCCTCCTATTATAGGACTTTTCATAGAGTTTAACATTCAATTTAAATTGATTTTTAAGTGGATGTAATCGTTTAAAACAAAGAACTTCAAATATAGTGAAATTTAAGACAATTTCAGAGAAACTAAAATGAGAACAAGTAGAATTTTCTAGTAACTTGTGTTCTGTCTATGAAAAATATGGGAAGAATGTTAACTTAAGATAGATGATGCACACAATAGTATTACAATAATATCTATTTAATCATTTATCTATTAATAGAAATGTCAACAATATTAACAGTTCATCATTATCTAAAATGTATATTTAGATATACATGGTATATTAAGAATAAATGTAACATGAAAACTTGGGCTCTCAAAACCCATATTATAAGCATAGGTGCATTTTAAATATACTTTCATAACAATATGAATTATAGAAGCACAAGGTAATTATCTCTCTGCTCGCATAAATGAACAGAAATTGTGCCTGCTTGGTAAAGTTAGGCCAGGGGAACTCTATGTTTTATTGTCCAGCTCACATTGATATAAATTAGTCATTTTGAAATTATCGTTTTTTTTAATGATAACTATTGTCAGTTAGGTTGATAACCGTGAACCAAAGATCCAGTGCCTTTTAGTGGTTACTTTGTACAAAACAGAGGGTTATACATTATATTTCCTGGTAGACATTTAGTCTGTTTAGTTGTGACTTTCTGTTTTTTTATTGATTTACAAATGGCAATGTAATTAGAATGACCTTAATTTTGCAAAGTTGCTACCTTTTTACAATATCTTTATTCTTCAGTGTTTTATTTAGAAAAATTTGAACACTTTGGAAAAGTTATAGCAAATGGTACAATATACTTCACCTATATCCATCAGTTTTTAACAATTTTTCTCTCATTTGCACTCTCACTGTCTCAGTGTATAGGTGTGTGTCTGGCTGTGTCCTTGTGTATGTGTAATATGTTTGAGAGTTAGCTGCATACATCAAGATTTTTCACTCAACTGCTTTGGCGTATGTTTTCTAAACACAAAACATAACTACAACATTCATTATATTCAAGAACTTTAACGCTGATGCAATACTATCATCTAAAATAGGGTCCATATTCAAATTTCTGCATTTGTCTTAATGATATCCTTTATACTTGGGTTCTTTTACTACGTTTTTAATGATCCAGAAGCTAATCAGCATCTCACCTTCTTTTACTTGTCATGTTTCTTTTTACTTCATTTTACTTATCGCTTCCTTATGATTGGATTCAAGCTAAACTTTTTGGCATGAATGCTATGTAAGTGATGTGGCATCTCTGTTCATTACATCAGGGCCCTCCTGCTGTGATTTTGTTCCTTTTTTTGTGACAAAATCTAACAATTTGGTCCTTCAGTTAAGAAAGTGTAGAGGCCAGCCAGGTGGCATAGTGGTTAGATTTGTGCGTTCCGCTTGGGCGGTCCAGGGTTTGCCATCCCAGGCGCGGACCTACGTGCTGCTTATCAAGCCTTGCTGTGGCAGGTGTCTCACATATAAAAGGGAGGAAGATGGGTACAGAGGTTAACTTAAGGCCAATCTTCCTCCAAAAAAAAAAAAGCATCCAATATTTAAAAAAAAAAAGAAAATATAAACCTCTGCCCCTGACCTTCTCATTTTATTCTAACAGGGTAGCCATTTCTTCAACCTTAATCTTGATTCTTGGTCAGTTACTCAAGCCCCAGCATCCAACTAATTGCTTTCGCTGCTATCCCCCAGTTTTAAGACCCCCATGTATTCTAAAACCAAGTCTTCCCCTGTTATAATCCCCCCAACTTGTTCAGTAAAGATACCCAATCAGTTAACAAGTACATACTGAAGAATCTGAGGAATATGGTTTTTGTTGATGATATAATTTCCCATCCAAACTAAAATATTTTTAAGAGTGAAAGAACGTACCATTAATAATATCACCAGAGCATATTTTAAAACAAGTATCCATTATTGAATCCATTTTAGCCAAGACCAACAGTTACAGGTTACTACAAGCGATTAAGAGTCTTTTAGAACCATTGGGTGGGCCAAAGAAGTGGAGTCTAGGTTGAGCTTTCAGAAGTGATGCTCAAAGCTCTGAAGCATGAGGGAGGGAGCAATGGCAGCTGCTGCTTCTTTGTGACCAGGAAGCTGCCATCGCTTCTGTCAGATCAGTCCCGCATTGCTCCCCTAACAATTCACACCCGCCACACCTCACGCTCTGCCTCTGGACATCTACAGAGCTGCTGAGTGCTGGACTCAGATTTTTCTCACACTGTTAAAAACAAGAAAAGCCCATGCAACCTTGCTTGCCAACAGAAACAGAAAGAACAGAAACACAAGAAGCAGCACAAACAGCAGACACATTACGCTTTCACCATCAGAAATTCTGACATCAGACTTACCCTCCAGGATTTCCCTCTGGGATCATCCTGAAGCTACTCTTGGGACCGTTGCCAGCATTTGCTTCTTCTCGGTCTTCAGTTCCCAATTCCCAAAAGCTTTCTCCTGGGAGCACTTCCTTAATTAGATACTTGCCACCTCAGGAAAACCTTGTCTGGAAAATGACCTCACCAAAGAGCACTTCCACGGGCCCCCACACCACATTTACTCACTTATCTCTAATGATGCCCAGATGCTCAGCTATTATTATTATTATGTCCATATGCTCCTACTATTATTATGATGAATTAATTAAGTTCCTATCTAAGGCAAACCTCTACTTTATCTTCTAAATCCTCTTTTCTTGCCTACTAAAGACATCACTTCGGCGTTTCCCTCTGTCTTCACCCTTCTCGCTCCTCCCTCCTTTTTAGATCAGTCCCATCAGTTCACACAAATGATGTTACTTTTCCCAATTAAACAAAGAGAAGACTTCAGTTGACCCCACCGCACCTTTCAGCCACCACTGGAGCTCATTTTTCTGTTACTTTTTATAGTAAATCTCCTCAAGAGTGTTTTTCCTCACCTCTCAATCTCTCACCTCTAAACACTGGAGTGCCTGTGAGCCCAGACCTTAGATCTTTTCCATTCTATCTACATCCCCTAACTAGGGGATTTCATCAGCCTCTTAGCTTCACTCACCCTCTATATGCTGAGGAACCCCAAATGTGACTCCTCAGCTCAAATTGCTTTCCTGGACTCCCACATGATATTTCAACCTGGAGGTCTACTAGAAATTTAAAGTTAACATGTCCAAATATGAGCTCCTCATCTTGTTCTTGCCATCCTCCCCAAACTTACTCCTCTCATGGGCTTTCCCATCTTAGTACATGTCTATCTTTCTGTTTGACTAAAGACCTTGGAATAATTCTCACATCCAGTCTGTCACTGAATGACTTTGAGTAAAAGAATAACAAATTCAGTTGGATTCACCTTCAAAATACATACAAAATTTGACCACTGCTCACCTCCTTTACTATTCTTCATTGAAACCACCGTCTCTTGACTGCATTAATGAGAAAGCCTCCAGCTGGTCTAACTGATTACGTCTTTAATACCCTAGAACTCATTCTCAACAAGGAGCCTGATGGATCTTTTTACACTAAATTGAAACCATGTCACTCCTTTGCTCAAAACTCACCAATGGGTTTCCATCTTATTGAGAATAAAAGCTGAAATCTTGTCAGTAAACTATTACCCTACAAGTTCTGTCCTCACGGCTTGTTACTTCATCTTCTTCAAGTCATTTGCTCTAATGTTGTCTTCTCAACGAGGCCTTCCCTGACCGCCCTATTAAGATCTTAACCTTCTCCCTTCCACCAAAAACCAATATGACCAGAAAAACTGTAGCTTTTTCTATCCTCCTCCTTTATAATTGTTACCTTCTGACAGTCCATATTTGACTTCTATTTGTAATGTAAGCTCCATCAAGGCAGGGAGTTTACTGTATTTGGTTCACTGCTATATCCCCAGTGTCAATCACTGTGTCTAGCACATGGTCATATTCAACAAATATTTGTTTTATAAAAATATTGTTAAATAATTTTTCAGACCACTTTGTCCTCCTCTCCTAACTATAAATTACCTCAAAAGGACATCACTCTTTATACTGCCCTCTGATCTACTATAATTCCTTGCCATATTTATTTTTTCTACATCTGTCCTTTTCTGTTTTTACTTCAGTCTCTATCCAGTCTTAACTCTATAATCTGTCAGTCTAGTCTAAACCCTCCTAAGCTCCCAAATCATTTGGACTTTGAGTTCATCAAAAGGGAGATATCCTGGGTAGGCCTGACCAAATCAGGTGAATCTGTTAAAACAAGCTTCACATATTTCTTGAAAGAAGAGACTCAAGCATGAAAGATGCTATCATTCCATGATAGAATGAAAGAGAACAAAATGTTGGAAATATTAAACATGTCCTGATTTATATCATTTCATATTGATTCCATGCCCTTTGGGGCTTGCCAGTGCATTCTAGTATATCTGCAAGTCCATGCAATGGTGCTTAATACAAAGCCTTCAGAAATGCATACTGTCTGCTCCCCCATCCTATAACCAAAGGTATTCAGAAGAGTATAGTCAGCCTCATTCATTCCATATAAGCAGCAAAAGGATCCAGGATTCTTGAAGCTCCTCTCTTATCTCTAGCATGCATGTGAATAAAAAGATTGTGTCATTCCCAGGATAGATGGAAAGCTATTTGTATCAACGGTTTCAGAAATTAGTTGCTGTTGATATGGAGATATACTAATTAGTTTTCATGAGACCAACATCAACAGTAGGAATTGAACTATGAAAGAAGACAGAACAAATTAATTGATTCAATATCATGGTAGAGAAAAATGTGAAGATGAAAGTAAATTCAAAGTAGACAAATCCTTGAAATTATGTACTTTCATTTTTCAAGCTATCATTTCATCTTCTGTTTTGCTTATTTAACCACTCTTTGGATTATCTAGTAAAAATTATATAAATCAATGATGCATGATTATGTTCTTTTTTCATTTAATTTTCCTGTATGGAAGGCAATTCACACTAATTCAAAGCAGTAATTAGAAATTAGCTTTGGAGTAGAATTAGCCAGAAATAGATAAAAGAGGAGGATTTTGTGGCATTTTGAGGCAAGAACTAGGGAATGTTTTAATGATTTATAACCAAATGTATTTACATAATTATATATATATATATATATATATATATATATATATATATATCTCAGAGGCAATGCTATGTGCTTAATGTATTATTTTATTTGCCTGCTGAGCCCGAATAAAGACCATATTTCCCCAGACTCCTTAGACCAGGTGAATCATATAAATATTTCTAGTCAATACAATGTAGTTAGTTGTAATGTATATTATTTACAGTTCTGTCCCTATAACCTCCACATGATTCTCTGTGCTTCTTTTTCTCTGCCTGTGGGCTGGCCAGTTGCAAAAGATCCAGCTCAGGAGTCTGATTACCTGGTGGATGATGGCAGGAAAAGATGAAAGAGCACAGATTCCTAAAATTCCCCTCTGAAGGAGAGCTGTTCAGGAGAGTCATCCAATCAGAAACATCACATTGGACTGCATGTTGGTTAGGAAAAATTTCTATGTGTGTATATGTATATAGTATATATGTGTGTGTGTGTGCATATGTATATGTGTGTATGCATGTATATATATATACGTGTACACATATATACACATCTTTATTTACAAGTCACTGAGATTTTGAGGAGGCATTTACTGGCTGAGAAATACAGAAATTGTTGCTTTGAAGTAGTGTGTTCCTACAACAGCAAGAGCACTGATATTAGATTCTGGAAAAGTTGAAATCCATCTAACAGTAGAAAAAGTCATTGGCAAAACTATTGCCTGCAGTGGTTTGGAAGGCAGACTATAGGGATACTGATCTGTTAACCCTAGGGAAGAAAGAAACAGAATCATATATGTTGATTATTACTGGCTACATTTGGCAAGTTAATAAAGGCAAGAGTTGAGCTTGGGAATGAATTAGTTTACAAGCATATCTGAAGGGACACAGAGACAATACAGGGTTGGAGAAATCAACATCTTTCAGACCCTAAATATTAAGAAATGCAATTTTAGAAGGCTTCGTAAAACGAAAGCTAGGTAAATCATCTTGGCTGAATAAAATAGTAAAGTGACTCAGGGAAAAGACCAAGTTAAGGGTGTGGTCTTCCTAATTATTATTCCAGATAGCTTCAAGGTAGCTGCTTTAATTTCAAAGACAGGGAGTGAGAGAAGGAAGAAAAAGGGGTCTGGACTGGGCGTCTGGAAAGGTCTAAGAAAGAACTTTGGGTGTGGTTATCAGCACATGGCAGAGACTAAAAGCAAGTAAATCAAATCCAAGTAAGTCTGAGTGAATCATTAAAAAAAATTGTATGTCTGGTTTAATAAAGTCTTTAATTCTTCAAGTTTAAAAATCCCTTGGAACTGCAACTTTCCATGAGTAGTGGCAGGCTCTGAAAATTTCATGGCCTTGAGGTGAGAATTCCCACTGACACACACACACACACACACACACATCATATATGATCTAGGAAAATAATGGACAAGAAGGAACCTACTCTAGGGCAGCACCAGGAGCATTGAGAACAATGGGCCAAGGTGTTCCTTCCAGTGAGAAAAATCAAAGCATTATTAGAGGACACCTTCGGCCTCAGTATAGGGGCCATTCTTGATGTCTTCCCAGTGAAATTTCACAACTACTATGAGCTAATAACTCTAATGTGTCTTTCAATCTTAGTTTTCCAAAAGCAAGTGTTATTGAAGTAGATGTCCTCTACATTCCACCACTGTGAACTGAGTCTACGTGTGTGCACGAATGTGGGGAGGGTATGGGGCGATGACTTGTCTTTGAAGTTTCTAGGCTTCTGGACAAAGCAGAGCTATACATAGACAACATAAAAGGTTGTACAAAAATAAGAAGTCTTGAACTTAGAGTTGGATGTGGTGGCAAGTGGGGACTTTGGTTGACTCTTTTGGGAAGATAGTGAGTTTTTTCTACATGTAGGAAGGGCAGTTACATGATTTGGGACTAGAGAGAAAGACATGGAATAGAAAATGTTCTAAGTTCACGGTTTCATTTCCTTTTCCTTCTTAGAACATAAGACTGCATTTCTGAGTATATTTGCTTTTAGGTGAAGATAAAGAGCTCTGGCTCAAGGATTTTATTCTGAATTGACAGAGCCACATGAAAGGAGTCTGGATCCCTTTAGTTCATTGCTTAGAGATAGCTGCCCAGGAGAGCTGCCTAGGAACACCACCATCAGCCATTGTGTGAGAGAGAAATAAACACATGTTGTGTTAAGCCATAGATTTTGAGAGCTGTTTGTTAGAGCTACAAAGTTTAATATCCCGACTAATTTAATATAGAAAAAAAGAATCATAATTTTCTGTCAGTTTACTTTTGGCCTCCTTGCTTCCAGTATATCTTTTGCTTTGATCTGATTGAAAACTTTGATCCTAGGATATTCCCCTCTTGTTCCAGTCTCTAAGCATCTACAATGCTTCTCTTTCTTTGCCAAAACCTGGCTATTATGATTTGTAACTTCAAAGCCTTCTCACCACAACCCTCAAATTTTTATACGTGAGTTTTTTAATCTGCTTTCACCACATCAGTCTTGAGCCTTAAATAAATATAACTTGCTGCCTTCTTTGTTTCTGCTTCCGGGCTACTTATCCTAAAACTATGCAGATTGTAACCTATAAAATGTCTGGTCCCAAAGCTTTGTTGGGTCCCCAATATTGGATATTGTTTAACATTCCTTTAATTGCTTTCACCCCATCAATGTTTAGCTGCCATTCTGGCCTGCCAGGTCACTTTCTCAAACTTTTACCAGTATTTTTGAGGGAGTTATTTCCTACTCTCTCTCCTCATTCTAAGCCAAAAATCTTCTTCCTCTTTCATAGGAAGCACTGAGAGTGTTAAGAAAAGATATTCTCAATTTCTAACCATTCTGTCTTCAAACTCCCTTTTTGCTGAGTTGCTTTTGCTCCTGTTGGAGAAAGAGGGCCACCATATCTTGGCACTAAATTCCATCTCTTCCTCCCTGGCTCTTGTACTTTCTTCTGACAAAGATTGCTCTCATCTTTTCTGTTTTTTGTTTTCTCTCCAATGTCTCTTTTCCTTCCCATTTCTGATGGTGATACCTAGTGCTGTTTTCAAATATTTCTAGCTCTCTGCCCTCAGGTCAAACAATAGAATTTTCCTTTGTAGTCCTTGGTGCTTTGGTGGGGCTGGATGACTAGTTCCAGACAATAAGTTACAAGCAGAAGTGAAGTAAATCGTTACCTGATGGACATGTTTTTGCAGAACTCTCTCTTTTTCTTTGACACAGCAGCTAGAAATGTTTGAGAAGGTGGTTGTTATATCACCCTGAGTCCAAGAGGCCAAGAAGATGGACATGGAGTGTGAACAAGAAAACATCCTTGTGGTTCTAAGCCTCTGAGAATGTAGGGCTGCATTATTGTAGCACAGCCTAGCCCAGTACAATTCAGAAATAAACAACCTTCGCTGGGGCCTGTATCTTCTTCAAGCTACCACACCATCTCCTTTGTTTTTCTCTTTCAAATTGGTTGGAAAATAGTATAGATGTTTTCACTCTCATTCACTTCTCAATTTGTTACTCTCTGATATTCTTCCTTATGTTTTTATTGAAACTACTCTCTAGGTTCTCTTGCCAGACACTGGAGACACTGTTCTACAAGGAATGGACCTTGAGGTCTTAATCAATTGCTTATCTAGACACTGGAGAAGCTTCAAAATTTTGCCTTGAGCAGATCTTTGGGTCTGTTTTTCTGCAATCCTTAAGCCTACCTCAGTGTCTGGGTAGGGGAGATTTTCCTCTGGTGATCTCAATTTTGAAAACAAAATTTAAATCCTATTAAATAACATCCAAAGAATATAAATCCTCCCCAAGTCAGGAACTGAGAGCCCTAAAACCACAGGCTTCTGTCAAAGCTTCTAGCTTGCCCTGCTGTCATTCTACTCTCATTTAAATCTGGCTGGCAGAAGCTGTATTTAAAGAACACAGCCAAATGGGAGAGTGTCCACTAGTTCCACATATGCAAAGGTATGTATTTGTCTCAGTTCAGATTAGCAAAATGTTTCATAACCAGATGATATTAGCTTAGATTCCACAGAATTTTCATTGTGGGAATCTACACAGCCATATTAAAAATCTTATTGAATTTACAAAATACAAATCAAGAAGATAAACTAAGAGAAAACACTGTGGAAAACATAGAGCAGAACATTATACACAAAAGGCAATGAGTGAAATAGAATGGAATACTAACTGATTATCTCCAGTAGCGAATATATGGGAAATTTTAATTTTTAAATTTATACTGCTATTATTTTCAAAAAATTATTTTAAAATTGGTTTAGGAAGGAGTGTATTTGAACACTTAGTCCTCAAGCGTTAATTTGATTTTTATTGTAAATTTATTTTGAATCAGTGTGGGGCTTATCGAAAGTAAATTAAAAGAAACATGTTTTGTAGGTTCAATTTCTGTTTCAAGCACTAAATGTCATTTAGCATGGAACAAACTTCAAGCAAAACCAGCAGAAGTAAAAAATAAAATCAGTGGGGCCGGCTGGGTGGCTTAGTGGATAAGTTTGCACATTCTGCATTGGCGGCCCAGGGTTCGCTGGTTGGGATCCCGGGTGTAGACATGGCACCGCTTGTCAAGCCATGCTGTGGCAGGCGTCCCACATATAAAGTAGAGGAAGATGGGCACAGATGTGAGTTCAGGGCCAGTCTTCCTCAGCAGAAAAGGAGGAAGATTGGCAGCAGATGTTAGCTCAGGGCTAATCTTCCTCAAAAAAATAAATTAATTAAAATAAAAATCAGAATGATGAAGGAGGGAAATGGACAGGCAAACGGTAAATTTTAGTTGCAGGAATCAGGAAAGAGAATATGACAAATAATGAAAGATGAAGAATGATCTGAGACACCTAAACTTACTGCTGCTTCAATGTCCACTGTTTAGTTGTGAAACTGGAAAAAAATTGAATTGGTTGGTGTACTGACTGTGTGTTTATTCTATTATTTAAGATTTTTGTTTAAATTTAATAAATCTAATAATCATGTCTAATTGATTTCTTTTGTGTTTGAGGAAAATTGGTCCTGAGCTAACATCTGTTGCTAATCTTTCTCTTTTTGCTTGAAGAAGATTGTTGCTGAAGTAACATCCATGCCAATCTTCCTCTATTTTATGTGGGATGCCACCACAGCATGGCTCCACCAGCAGTGCTAGGTCCATGCTGGGGATCAGAATCTATGAACCCTGGGCTGCAGAAGCAAAGCCTGTGAACTTAACCACCACACCACTGTGCCAGCCCCTCTAATGGATTTTTTTTCAAGGAATAGGAAACAAAAAAATTGAAATGAATGGTACAAAATGCAAGTTAAAGAAATTCAGAATGTAATTTCAGACAGTTCTATATGACTATATTGTATTCTTCCATATTGGAGGAAAAAAGAAGAACAAAACAAATTATTCATTTTTTTCTCCCTAAAGTAAGGTGGGTCTATCGTGGATTTGAAAGTCAATTTGAAGAGAAATAGTCATGTTCTACCATAGGTTTTAGCAGAGAAGCTGAAGGACAGTTTCATATACGATATAGCTAGAGCAGAAAAGAATGAGCTAGCTATAGGTGGTTCCTCCTTTCAGGTAGAGCAGATTTACAATTTGGAGTCTCAACACTCAAATTTGCAAAATATAACTATGTTTATTTCTCTGTTAATATTATTCACTTAACTCTTCACCCCCAATTTCTGCTCCATAGCAAAATCAAATTAAACTCACTTATTAAAATTAACTTGGCTTAGGGCAGGCCTCATGGTGCAATGATTAAGCGCGCACATTCCACTTCAATGGCCCAGGGTTTGCCGGTTTGGATCCCAGGTGCGTACATATGCACGCTTGTCAAGCCACGCTGTGGCAGGTATCCCACATAAAATAGAGGAAGATGGGCACAGATGTTAGCTCAGGGCCAGTCTTGCTCAGCAAAAAAAGGAGGATTGGCAGATGTTAGCTCAGGGCTAATCTTCCTCAAAAAACAAAACAAAACAAAAAAAAAGATCAAAAATTAACTTGGCTCTATCCAGGTTAACTCAGTCTCTTTGGAGTAAATAATGTTCTTAGGTTTCTTTCCCTAATTCCTTCAGTGGAATCTGTGTTCAGCAGAACCTTGTATAACATCATGGCAGCTGGGCAATGCCATCAGGTTCCACATGCTCTCCTTTGCTCATTTTGCGGCCAGTGTTATAGGGAGACTTTCTGCTTAGTTTTGCCTCTGCTCCCATTGCATCCACCGCTGTTGTAACTTATTATTACACTTCTCAGCAAGGGCAATTCATGGTGCTTGTCCTTGGGAGCTTGGCTATTTCTGCCTGTCTCTCTCTCACCTGACTAGGCCTCTACCCTGACACACGGCAGTGACACAAGCCTCCTGAAGTGTGACTGAACTCTCAACCGATCTCTAGTTCTGGCAAGCCTCGCTCTTTAGCTAAATGGTGTGTCCCTTTCCCCTAATCCACCCAACCATGGGCACTTGATAGTCAGCTGTCTTCTGAATCCTCCACTAGAGCATGTGGGAACTCTTGGATATCTTTCACACAACAGAGAATCCACAGGAAATTTCAGAACAACAAAGGGGTGGGTGCTATGTCAGACTCTCTTTCATGACTTACCTTACCAAAATTCCTCCTCCATTTTGGCCATATCAACGTGGTCAAGGGCCTATTGAAAGTCTACATGTTTCCAGGCTTCCAGGCAAATTGGGGCCTTAGGTCCTTTTTTCTGCAAGTCCCTAAACCTATCAGGTCAGTTGCTATATTCCATGACCTCATCCTAAAAAATTAAACACTGAATGAGACTCAAAGACAAGACTACATCAAGTCAAATTGGTTGAATTCCCTTCCTCCCTTCTCAAATTCTCTATCCGCTTAGCCACTTTTTGAATCATATATTTTTTTTCTCTTAGGAGTGGGGAAAACGGATCCCATGTACTACCGTGTTCTTTTCTATTTGTTGATAATCTCATCACCCAGAAATCCAGGCTTTGTCTCATGAGCCGCCTGGAGCAAAGCCAAGCCTTTTTGAAATTCAAAGCAAACTTTTCTTTCTTCCCAGTGCCTAGTTATTGCAAATCAAAAGTTCTTTGCCTTCAGACTATTGTGTCTAGTGTGAGTTGAAAATCCATTCAACAACTTAACAGATATCTTTGTTCTGGGCTATAGCCAGCTTCTTCCTGAAGCAATGAATACCGATGTTTAAACAAATTAGAAATATTCAACTAAGTAGAAACAACTAAGAGTATAGGGATCAAAAATTATTGGTTAATATCTCAAAACTTCATCCACAGATATGCTGACTCTTTAAAATAACCAAAAACAAAAAAATGAACTACTTTTTCAAATGGACCCTTTTGCTTATACATTCCTAGATGTATAATTAAATAAGAGTGTGCAATTTAAACTGGAATTTTCATCTCATTGCTTTGGGCTTGGTGTCAATAATTTACACAAATAAATAAATAAGGCAAATAAATAAAGCAAAATTTCTTCTCTCAAAGAGCACACATATAATAATAAAAATTGCATTACAACGTCAGGGAGAGAACTTTCTTCTTGTCTCTATTTTCTGGACTCAATACAGCTGAAAAAAAATGGTCAATATTTTTATACCCTTGGAAGAAGCGCTGGGGAGGAAATTTCAAACTCTATCTGCTGGTTGGGTAGCTCAGTTGGCGAGAATCTGACACATACAAAATGATATTTATTAGAAGGTGAAGTTTGATACATAATAAATGGCCTCATATTTGCTTCACAGAAAGAAAAAAGTTTCAAAGCTCTCTTTAGGCTCTTATTTCCACTAGGTAGGCATGCCTACCTTCTAGAGATAGTTTTGACAAGAGCTCATAAGGAAGCTTGGAGAGGCAGGCAGGAATGAAAAACAACAAGAAAGCTAAATATATGGGTAAACATTAATATAGGCTAATATTGCAATAATAATAATGTGTTTTTGATATTAAAATGGATATGGAATTAAGCTATATGACAAAAGAAGTATATAAGTCAGGAAAGGGAAAAATGGAGTTGAAATGTTCTACAACGCTTGTATTAATTAGTAAAACAAGGATGCACGTTATGACTTCTTGGATAATCAATACAGTAACAGCGAAAAGTGTGTTAAGTGCTATGCTAGTGAAAAAGAAAATGTTATAACAAAAGCTAATCAGTGAAAAAGAAGATAAAAAAATAATTGGTACAAATACAAAGCAGTGGTAAAATGGAAATTTAAACTCAACAGGATCCTAATTCATCGTAGAATAGACTAATTGCTGCAATTAAATGCAAAAGTTGTCAAACTGACTAAAAATAAACAACCATATGCTCCTAGAAAGTCACATATAAATATAAGATACCTGTAGGTAAAAAGTTTAAGAAAAGAAAAAGATAGCCCACGCAAACATTAACCATGGAAAACTGCTATTGCTGCATTAATATCAGACGAAGAAACTGACTTTCAGGAATATTGCATAATAAATAAAGAATGGATTCAACAAAAGCTATAAAAGGTCTAAATCAAATTAAATATATATAATACATATAACACATCATAGCATTTATTATGTATAATATATATGATACTACCTCATATAAAATAAAGCAAAAATTTAAAGAGCTAAAAAAAGAAATAGAGACATCTACGATCATTGGGGAGATCTCAACACATCTCTCTTTATAACTCAGAAAGATTTGAAGAAACATCAGTAAAGATGTAGAGAATTTGAGCATAACAATTATCTACCTTTTACTGAAGAAAATATAGGAAACACTAACTAAATAATTCAGAATATGTATATTGTTTCTGAGTCCACATGGAACATTTGCTAAAAATTAAACATATTGGGCCATAAGGAAGTTTCAACAAACTTCTGATGATTTATATCAAGTATGATTTCTGAACATAGTGTAAATTAAACTTGAAATTACTTAGCATAAATTATTTAATCACAGTAGAAATAAGCTAGAAATCAAGTTTCAAAACAAAATACCACTAAATAGTTTTTTCACTCCTTACTATAGTCTTTGAGTCAATTCATTTATTTTCTTAAATATACTTTTTATTTTAGAACACTTTAAATGTATGGGATTATTCTGATGACAGTACTAGAGTTTCTATATAGTCCACACCCAGTTTCCCCTACCATCAATGCCTTACATTAACATGGTACATTTGTCACAATTAATGGACCCACATTGATGTATTATTATAAACTAAAGTCTATACTTTATTCGAATATTCTGTTTTTTCCTAATGTCTTTTTCTGTTCTATTGAGGAGACCACATTACATTTAGTCATCACGTCTCCTTAGGCTCCTCTTAGTTGCAACATTTTCTCAGACTTTCCTTCTTTCGAATGACCTTGACAGTTTTGAAGAGTACTGGTCAGATATTTTATGGAACGTCCCTCCATTGGCGTTGGTCTTATGTTCCTTTTGTGATTAGACTGAATTATAGGTTTTCTAGAGGAGGATCAGTGAAGTAAATTGCCATTCTCAGCACCTCACATCAAGGGTGCTGTCTCTATGACTCACCGTATTGATGTTAACCTTGGTCACCTGGCTTAAGGTGCTGTTCACCAGGTTTTCTCCTGTAAAGCTACTCTTCTCCTTCACCTTCCACGCTCTGCTATGTGGGAGAATCACTATGTGCAGCTCACGCTTAAGGAACGAGGAGTAATACTCCGTCATGTTAAGGGTGAAGTATTTACATCAATGATTTGAAATTCTTCCGAATAGATTTCTCTCTTCTCCTCCATTTATTTATTTCAAAAATTTCATTTTTTAAAGATAATTTTTATTTTGGTCTAAATAGTGTATAACATTGTGAAATTTCAGTTGTACATTAATATTTGTCAAACACCATATAAATGTGCCTCAGCACCCCTTGTGCCCACTCTCTACCCATTTCCCCCTTTAACCACTAAATTGTTCTCTTCGTCCGTAAATTTGTTTATATTTCACATATGAGTGAAATCAGGTGGTGTTTGTCTTTCTCTGTCTGACTTATTTTACTTAACATGACGCTCTCAAATATTTCCAAATATTTTCTCCCAGTTGGTGGGTTGTTTTTTCATTTTGACCTTGGTTTCCTTTGCCTTCCAGAAGCTCTTTAGTCTGATGAAGTGCCACTTGTTTATTTTCTCTTTTGTTTCCCTTGTCTGAGTGGACATCGTATTTGTAAAGATCCTTTTAAGGTTGATGTCAAAGAGTGTACTGACTATATATTCTTCCAGAAGTTTATGATTTCCAGTCTTACCTTCAAGTGCTTGATCCATTTTGAGTCTATTTTTGTGTATGGAGAAAGATAATGATCTACTTCCATTGTTTTGCCTGGGGCTGTCCAGTTCTCCCAGCACCATTTATTGAAGAGACTTTCCTTTCTCCATTGTATGTTCTTGGCTCCTTTGTCAAGATTAGCTGTCTGTACATGTGTGGTTTTATTTCTAGGCTTTCAGTTCTGTTCTATTGATCTGTGTGCCTGTTTTTGTACCAGTACCATGCTTTTTTGATTACCATAGCTTTGTAATATGTTTTAAAGTCAAAGGTTGCCATGCCACAAGCTTTGTTCTTATTTCTCAGGATTGCTTTGGCTATTCAGGGTCTTTTGTTTCCCATATGAATTTTAAGATTCTTTGTTCTATTTCTGTGCAGGATGTCTTTGGGCTTCTGATTTGGATTGCATTGAATCTGTAGATGGCTTTAGGTATCATGGCCGTTTTAACTATATTTATTCTTCCAATCCATGTACACGGGATATCTTTTCATTTCTTTATGTCTTTATCAATTTCTTTCAGTAATGTCTTATAGTTTTCCTTGTGTAAGTCTTTCACCTCCTTGGTTAAATTTATTCCTACATATTTTATTCTTTTGGTGGTGATTGTAAATGGGTTGTGTTCTTGACTTCTTGTTCTGTTAGTTCATTATTAGAGTATAGAAATGCCACTGAGTTTTGTATGTTAACTTTGTATCCTGCAACTTAGCTGTAATTATTGATTATTTCCAATAGTTTTCTGATGGATTCTTTAGGGTTTCCTATATAAAAAATCACATCATCTGCAAAAAGCAACAGTTTCACTTCTTCAGTACCTATTTGGATTCCTTTTTTTTTTTCCTGCCTAATTGCTCTGGCCAAAACCTCTAGTACTATGTTGAATAAGAGTGCTGAGAGTGGGCACCCTTGTCTTCTTCCTGTTCTCACTGGTATGGCTTTCAGTTTTTCCCCATTGAGTATGATGTTGACAGAGGGTTTGTCATATATGGCCTTTATTATGTTGAGGTATTTTCCTTCTATACCCATTTTATTGATAGTTATTATCATGAACAGATGTTGGATCTTGTAAAATGCTTTCTCTTCATCTATGGAGATGATCACGTGGTTTTTGTTCCTCCTTTTGTTAATATGGTGTATCACATTGGCTGATTTGTGGATGTTGAACCATCCCTTTGTCCCTGGTATGAATCCTCCTTGATGATGGTGTATGATCTTTTTCATGTATTGCTGTATTTGGTTTGCCAATATTTTCTTGAAGGTTTTTGCATCTATGTTCATCAGCGATATCAGCTTGTAAGTTTTCTTTTTTGTGTTTTCTTTGTCTGGTTTTGGGATCAGGCTGATGTTGGCCTCGTAGAATGTGTTAGGAATATTTCTGTCTTCCTCAATTTTTTGGAATAGTTTGAGAAGAATAGGTAATAAATTGTCTTTGAATCTTTGGTAGAATTCTCTTGAGAAGCCATCTGGTCTTGGGCTTGTATTTTTAGGGAGGTTTTTGATTACTGTTTCAATCTCTTTACTTGTGATTGGTCTATTCAGATTCTCTATTTCTTCTTGATTCATTTGGGAGGTTGTAAGAGTCTAAGGATTTATCCATTTCTTCTAGATCGTCCAGTTTGTTGGTATATAGTTTTTCATAAGATTCTCTTATAATCTTTTGTATTTCTGTGGTATCCATTGCAATTTCTCCTCTTTCATTTCTAATTTTATTTATTTAAGACTTCTCTCTTTTTTCTTAGCGATTCTGGCTAAAGGTTTGTCAATTTTGCTTAGCCTCTCAAAGAACCAGCTCCTTGTTTCATTGGTCCTTTTTGCAGCCTTTTTTTGTTTCAATTTCATTTATTTCTGCAGTAATTTTTATTATTTCCCTCCTTCTGCTGAGTTTGGGCTTTGTTTGTTCTTCTTTTCCTAATTCCATTAGATATAGTTTAAAATTGTTTATTTGAGCTTTTTCTTGTTTGTTAACGTGGGCCTGTATTGCTGTAAATTTCCCTCTTAGGACCACTTTTGCTGCATCCCATAAGAGTTGGTATGGGGTGTTTTCATTCTCAATTGTCTCCAAATATTTTTTTATTTCTCCCTTTATTTCTTTCATGGCCCATTGATTGCTCAGTAGCATGTTGTTTAGTCTCCATGTTTTTGTTCCTTTTTCAACTTTTTTCTTGTAGTTGATTTCTAGTTTCACAGCATTATGGTTGTAAAAGATAGCGTATATGATTTCAATCTTCTTTAATTTATTGAAGTTTGCTTTGTTTCCCAATATATGGCCTATCCTTGAGAATTTTCCATACACACTTGAGAAGAATATATTTTCTGCTGTTTTTGGATGGAGTGCTCTATATATATCTATTAAGTTCACCTGGTCTACTTATTTGTTTAACTCTGCTATCTCCTTGTTGACTTTTTGTCTGGATGATGTATCCATTGATGTAAATAGGGTGTAGAGGTCCCCTACTATTACTATGTTGTCATTGATATCTCCTTTTAGGTTTGTTAATAGTTGCTTTATGTACTTTGGTGCTCCTTTCTTGGGTGCATACATGTTTATAAGTGTTATGTCTTCTAGGTGGAAAGTCCCTTTTATCATTGTATACTGCTACTCTATGTCTCTCTTTACAAGTTTTATCTTGAAGTCTACTTTGTCTGATATAAGTATAGCAACACCTTCTTTCTTTTGTTTGCCATTAGCTTGGAATATTGTCTTCCATCCTTTCACTCTGAGCCTATGTTTATCTCTAGAGTTGAGATGTGTTTCCTGGAGGCAGCATATTGTTGGGTCTTGTTCTTTAATCCATCCTGCCACTCTGTGTCTTTTGGTTGGAGAAGTCGATCCATTTACATTTAGAGTGATTATAGATATATGAGGGCTTACTACTGCCATCTTATCATGTGGTTCCCAGTTATTCTGTATTTCCTTTGTTTCTCATCCAGTGTATTTTGGACTACCAATTTGATTATATAGTTTTCACTGTTGGTTTTCTTCATTTTCTCCTTGTTTACTGTAAATGTCTCTTTCTAATTATTTGTTTAGTAGTTACCCTTAGATTCATATAAAAAATCTCATAGTTGAGATAGTTCATTTTCTGATAGCATCTTATTTCCTTAGACTATACTGATTACATCCCTTTCCTCTTCTCCTTTTAAGTTATTTTTATTGTATCTTTTTCCATCTTGTGTTGTGAGTTTGTAGTTAAAAAGATGAGATCATTTTTGCCTGGTGTTTTCCTTTTCTTTGTCCTTGATGTTAGAGTTAAGTGTTTACTAACCTGATTGGATAGAGAGCTGCTGTTTTCTGATTATTGCCTATCTATTCATCTCCTTGCTCAGGGCTTTGTAGCCCCTTTCTTATCTTTTTTTTTTCAGGAATGAGGGTCTTTTTGAAGATTTCTTGTTGGGGGGGGCTCTTTTGGCAATGAACTCCCCTAGCTTTTGTTTATCTGGGAAAGTTTTTATTTCTTCATTGTATTGAAGGAGATTTTTGCTTAATAAAGTATTCGTGGCTGAAAAATTTTCTCTTTCAGGATTTTGAATATATTATTCCACTCTCTCCTAGCCTGTAAGGTTTTTGCTGAGAAATCTGCTGAAAGCCTAATAGGGGGTTCCTTTTTAAGTTATTTTCTTCTACCTTGCTGCCCTTAGTATATTTTCTTTGTCCCTGACTTTTGCTAGCTTCACTACTGTGTGCCTTGGAGTGAGTCTTTTTACATTCACAAAGTTGGGAGACCTGGAGGCCTCTTTCACATGGATTTCCAGCTCCCTCCCCAGGTTTGGGAAGTTCTCAGGTATTATTTCTTTGGACGAGCTTTCTGCACCATTCTCCTTCTCTTCCCCCTCTTGAATATCTATAATCCTTATGTTGCATTTCCTGATTGAGTCAGGTATTTCTCTGGGAGCTTCTTCATTTCTTTTTAGTCTTAGTTCTCTCTTCTCCTCCCATCTGAAGCATTTCTATAGTACTATCCTCTAACTCGCTGATTCTCTCCTTCATATTGTCAGCTCTGTTGTTTAAGGAATCCAGATTTTTCTGTATTTCATCCAGTGTGGGTTTCATCTCTTACAATTCTGATTGGTTCTTCTTTATAGTTTCAATATCCTTTGTGAAGAAGCTCCTGAATTCATTAATTTGTCTTTCTGCGTTTTCTTGTAACTCGTTGTTTTTTTATGATAGCTGTTTTGAATTCTTTCTTGTTTAAGTTATGGATTTCTGTTCCTTCAGGATTGGTTTCCGGATACTTGTCAGTTTCCTTCTGGGCTGAAGCTTTAATATACCTACTCATACTGCTTGATGCGATAGATTTTTGCTTCCTCATGGTGTTCTTATCAGGTCACAGCTGCCATGTACCACCATAGGATGGGGATCAGGTGCTGTGTGTTCTGGGCCTGGCATGAGCAGGGGCTCCCCAGCTTCAGCCACTGAGTGCTTTTCTCTCTGAGTGACTGATCAATAGCAGATCTGGAGCACTGGGCTGGGGGAGGGGTACTCTCCTTCCCCAAGGCTTCCCCCAGCCTCTGCCTGTCTCTCTGCAGAGAGCTCTGGGTGATTGCAGGACTGTGCACTTTCCCTTTCTCTGCCACTGCTGCCAAGCTCTCTGCATCATGCTCCAGACAATTCTGGGGCTGGATTACCAGGCAGGGGCCAGGGTGCCTCTCTCAGCTGCACACTTTCCCCTTTGTGGCTGCTACGTTCTCCACACCATGATCCGGATGACTCTGGGGCTGAGCACTTTCCCCACTGCCACCAGCAAGCTCTCTGTGCCTTGTTCCAGGTGAACCTGCGGCTGGAGTGCCTGTGCCCTTTCCCCCGCCCCCAGCCACTACCATGCTCACCCCACTGTGCTCTGGACAATTCTGGGGCTGGAGTACTGGGTGGAGATGGGGCTCCCTTCTCACCAGCTCGCTGCCTGCTGCAGTGGCCCATCTCTCTCCGTGGAGGTCCTGCGGATCAGCTTCCATTTCCTCCAGAGAATCCAGCCCCACCACCACCTCAGGCGTATGGCTGTGTGGGTCTCCCAAACATCTTTTGTGATGTGTATATGTCCTCTGTTGGTGTATGAATGTCCTTTTGCTTGTATCTTAGAGGGGAGAGTCCAAGGGAAGAACCCACTCTGCCATGATGCTGACATCACTCCTCCTCCATTTATTAATTTACTCAATCATTTGTTTACGTCAGTATGGACTCATGGGTATTCATTTTATATTTTAGGCTAAGATCCGATACTGATTTATTTATGTTATTGCTCAAATTGTTCCAGCTTAAACATTGGGAGCTCTTTCATTTGGCTTCTGTTTCCATTTGACATACTCCATTATTATTTTTTGTATGTTTCTTTGTTTTTAGCACTTTCTTACTTTCTCCACAAGATCCTCCAGGATCCTCCTGTATATTTCCTGCCCCAGTCCTCAAATCAACCATTTCTCCAAGGAGCTCTGGCTTCTTTTAGGGTAGAATAGTATTAGAAACCAATATCTCAGCACTTGGTGTGCTTGTTGCTACTAGGCCCTCTCAGCTAAAAAAGCATGGCGATGTATGTGTATAGGCTGACCTGTGTATGCTCATATATCTAAATATTGCCATAGGAAAACCATCTTTATCTATGTAAAGCTAAATATGATACAATGACTTTAAATCATTATCAAAAGGATCATTCTAAACTCTTCCCTTTGCTTTTCTCTAACCTCTTATTACAACAGTGAAAAATCCAGCTTACACCACCATCTACTGTTTATTTACTTAATTGTTCAGTTTAAGTATACACTTTTAGTCTTTTCAGAATTGTTAAACAATACCCTTTAGGAAAAAAAACTTTATCAACTAGAGTAAAATATTTATGTACAATTCCTTTTGGTTTAGTCTTGTAGACTCTACTCATTTCCAAAGTTACTTGGGTCAGAACCTTATTCCCTAACCCCCTTCAGGAAGGTTGTTTCATACATTTGTAATACATTTAGATTATTTTTTTCTTATTCTGAATTCCATCTTGAGATTCCCTGATGCATTCAAGTTTTTAAAATTTGCATACATTAAGGTTCACTCTTTGTATTATAAAGTTGTATGGTTTGGGCAATGATTGATTTATTGTATTTACCATTACATTATGCTACAGAACAATTTCTCTGCCCTAAAATATCTCCTGTACTTCATCTACACACCCCTCACCCATGAACTCCTGGGAACCACTGGTCTTTTTACTACATCTATATTTTTGCCTTTTAAGAAAGTCATATAATTGGAATCATACGGTAGCTTTTCCAGATTGGTTTCTGTTACTCATCAATATGATTAAAGATTCATCCATGTCTTTTTGTGGCTTGATAGCTGTATGAGCACTCACCTTATAACAAAGGCAGCTCTGCAGAGCAGAGGTGAGAGAAAGATCTTTCCAAGGAACTGTCCTGGGTCAATGAATTACACATTGATTATAGATCCAAATGTGACAGGCAAAACAGTAAAGTTTCTGAAAAAGAGATAGAAAAATATCCTCACAACATTGAATTAGGAAAAACATTTTAAATAGCTCACAAAGAATGTTAACCATAACATGGAAAAGTTGATAAATTAAACTAAATTATAAAATTGCTGTTAATCAAAACACACCATTCAGAAAGTGAAAAGATAAGCTACAGAGAAAAAAATGAATTTACAACTCATGTATGTGACATACGACTCATGAAAATGAAAAAGTACTCCTACAGACAAATAAGAAAAAGAAAGACTTCCAATATAATGATGGACAAACTATTTGAACAGGTACCTGACAAAAGAAGATATCTGGATAGCTAATAAACATAGAAAAAGATGCTTAAGCTCATTATTTGTCAGGGAAATATTGATTTAAAGCAATGAGAATTCATGTCACAGTCACCACTGAGTCACTGCCTAATTAAAAGAATGACAATACCAAGTGTTGGTAAAAATATTGAATACCAGGAACTCTCATACTGATATTACTCCTGGAGAGAAGGTAAATTGTTACAACTTTGAAAAACAGTTTGAGTTATCTTTTAAGTTTGATCATATAACCTATGACCCAATAATTCCAATCTTAGATATAAACCCACTAAGGAGTTTACACATGTGTACCAAGCATCTTGTATCACAAGGTTCATAACGGAAATATTACAATACCCCAAATTGGGAGTAAACTCAAATATTAAAGGTAGAATAGATGAAAAACGTGAATGTCCCATTCATAGAATGGAATAATATGAAAGAATGAAAAAGAATTAACTGCAGCTACAAAGAGCAACATTTAGAAATTTCACAAATATGTTGAAGAAAGAAACCAGACAAAATAAAACAAGCCTTCTATAGATAGCATAGATAGGATATATAAATGTCTATATAAGTCACCTGGGATGCGCTTAGACAGAGAAAACCATGTGAAGACACAGTGAGAAAGTGGTCATCTGCAAGCCAAGCAGAGAGGCCTCAGAAGAAATTCCTTAATTTTGGACTTCTGGCCTTGAGAACTGTGAGACAATGCATTTATGTTGTTTAAGCCATCTAGTCTGTGGTATTTTGTTATGGCAGCCCTAGAAAGTTAACAGGGATTATATATTTCATATATATAAGATATACAATATTAAAAATCAGACCAAACTAAATCAAAGCTTTAGAAGTCAGGACAGTAGTTACCTGTGGGGAAAAGAGATTGTAGTGATTGGGAAGAAGCACAGGAAAAACTCCTGGACAGCATGAATATTCCATTTGCAATAATTCATTTAACTATATGTATATTTTGTATAGTTTTCAGAATATATTATATATTTATATTATCTGTATTTCCATGTTACCTATCTATCCATATATCAGTCATTGTTCTCCTAGAAAAGAAAACATGATAGTGTAAGAGCACAGATTCTGTAGTCATAGTCTATTCCAGGATTTAACACAGCTTTATCTTTGAAAAAGAAACCAGATCAGTAAGCTCATAATATTTTGAAAAGAGAAGTGTAAGTGAGTCTGTGACTTTCTAGATATTAAAGTATATTTAAAGATAGATTACATAGCCATTGGAGCACACAAACAGGTGTTTTGATCAATGATATAATTGCTCTGATAAAATTCTTGTGTTTAAAATAATTTAATAAGTATGTCCAAGAACTACTAATCAATAGAGAATGAGTGTGTGATAAAATAAATAGCACTAAAAAATTAATCCATTATTAATAATTTATATCCCAACTTTACAACATACTTTGAAATAAATGTCAAGTGAATTTTCTTAGTTAGATAAGCTTAGAGCTTAAAGTATTAAAATATTTTTTGAAACCTGACATGGATACTCAGGTAATAAGATGGCAAGGGATGTTCTAGTCATAAATACAATGTAAGATAGTCAAGAAAAAATGTTTGATATAGTGAAAAACATAAAAATTCCACAAAGAAAAGTGAATAATAGCTTTTTATTTGCATGAGTGAGAAATGATAATGTCCTTAATATTTAAAGAGTTTATATAAGAAACAGCATAGAGTAGAATTTCAGAGCTCTGATTTAATAGTAAACAAGTTTGAATTGCAGCTTTCCTGTACATTAGCCATTTAACCATGGAAATGTTACTTGATCTCGTAAATATTAATGGCTCATGTATAATGTAGAGATGATAATAGTATCAACTTCTTAGTTTTGTTATAAAGATCAAATAAAGTAATGCAGTGCTTGACACATTTTATACTTTTAGCTATTATTGATACTATCAAAATTTCTATTATGTTATAAATCAATATAAATTTTCACTTTTAATAAAGACATAAATATAATATTCCATTTTTCTTGTCAAAGTAGTTTAGGTACAGAAAGAAAAAAATTATGTTGTGTTGCAGAGATGTGTATGAACTGCTGCAAGTTTCTCATACACAGTTCAGTCAAGAACCTGAGACTGTTAATGTCCTTTCTTCCAAGGGTATGACTTCTGTTGCATTTTCAATCTAATCTGGCTCCTTCTCAGCCACTCATTTGATTTAACTGTCTTATTTCTCTCAATGTCTGTTTCCTCCGTTGTTTAAAAATACTTTTGTTTCTCTTTCTCTTTATGTCTGAAGATCTTTCAAGTCTAGTTTTTCTAATTCAATGTCTATATTTTAAATTTTCTCATTATCGCTTTTAATAGAGATTGTAATTTCCTCTCTAATATTTTCCCTCTTATTTTCATTTCTACCATTTATTTCACCTCATTCACTTGTTTTGTCGGCTTATATTTATTTGACTATTTCCCTCCCTCCCTCTCCCCTTCTCTCCCTTCCTTCTTGCCTTTTTTACCTTTTTTTTACTTTCTATAATACAGGTACAGTTTAGAATATTCTTTAGGTTTCTATTGTAAATATTTATCCAACATTTGCTTTTACTTTGAAGTTTCAGGATAATTTTTGTCTTCAAGTCACGAACTCTCTTTGGAATCCAAATGTTGGATTTTTCTGTTTACTGATTCTTGAATTAACAGTAGTCTAAGAAGTTCTGATATTCATACCTAAGACGGTGTTGGCAGATTATTTTCACCTCCATTCCGTTGCTGCCTACGTGGATATAGAGAGTATCAGCCTCTCAGATCTCAACCCAGACGATAACCTGAAACATACTACTGCACAAAGTTTCCGTGCCTAGTATATGTTAAGGTAGTTTAGCTCTGTTAAAATGATAAATGTACTTTGGCCTAGCCAAACCACTGATCTTGAAATGTAAAATTTATTCCTTAGAAATATGATACATTTTCACCAAATGGAGTGTATAAAACTTTCCAAATACGCTGTTCCTGGAGCTCTTAGGACTAATCTTCACATTGTTCATGAAAAATTCCTTTTGTCTTTACCCTTGCACTTCCCAGTCAAAACACTGTTTCCCAAAGTTACTTAGGTCGGCTCTTCTCCACCTCAACTGATTCAATGAAGTTGTGTCATACAATTCAAAACAGCTTCAATTATCACATTTTGCACTGCATCCTAGGTTACTGTGTATGTGTATATTTTTGTGTTTAGTTTTCATACATTAAAATTCATTTTTTGGATGCATAATCGTTTGGGTTTTGATAAATGTATACGATTATGGATCCACCACTCCAGTTCCATGCAGAACAGTGCCATCATTTCTTGGCAACCATTATTCTGCTCTCCATTCTATAGTTTTGCCTTTTGTAGAATGTCATATAAAAGGTATCACACAATGTGTAAACTTTTGGTCTAGTTTCTTTCACTTATATGCATTTAAGACAAATCCATGTTTTTGAGTGAATCAATAATTCATTCCTTTTTACTGATGAATGGTATTGAATTCTGTACAAGTACCATAATTAGTTTATTTATTCCTCTGCTGAAGGACTTCTTGGTTGCGTCTAGGTTTTAGTGATTATGAATAAAGCTTCTATAAACTTTCGTGTACAGGTTTTTGTGTGAACACAAATTTTCAACTCACTTGGATAAATACCTAGGTTTATGATTACTGTGTTGTATAATGTCTATGCATAACTTAAAAAAACTCTGCCAGGGGCCGGCTCCATGGCCGAGTGGTTAAGTTCACACGCTCCACTGTGGTGGCCCAGGGTTCTGATCCCGGGCATGGACATGGCACCGCTCGTCAGGCCATGTTGAAGCGGTGTCCCACATCCCACAGCTAGAAGGACCTGCAACTAAAATATACAACTGTGTACAGGGGCGGTTTGGGGAGATAAAGCAGAAAAAAAAAAAGATTGGCAACAGTTGTTAGCCCAGGTGCCAATCTTTTACAAACAAAACTCTGCCAACCTATTTTCCAAAGTGGCTGCACAATTTTGCATTCTGATCACCACTGAATGGAATTTCCTTTTGTTCTGCATGCTTGTCTACATTTGGTGTTGTCAGTTTTTGGATTTTAATCTTTCTAATAGATGTATAGTTGTATCACATTGTGGTCTTACTCCTCATTTCTCCATTACAAAATTTTTTGAGCATCTTATCATGTGTTTATTTGCCATCATATATCTTCTTTGGTGAAGAATTTCTTTTCAGATATGTTGCCCTTTTTTATTGGAGTATTTCTTTCTCTGGAATTTTTCTTTTAAACTTTCCAATCTTCCAATATCCCCAATAGAAAGATTCTTTTAGAAATGTTAACTGGATCATGTCACTCCCATTCTTAAAACCCACTCACAATATTCTCCTTTACTAAGTATAAAACGCAAAATTATGAATATGGCTTGCATGATTTAACTCATGCATTCTTCCTCAACATCTCACGCCTTATTTCTCCCACCTCGCTATATTTGAATCATACGTGCTCTGAATTCTTCAAATATGCAGGGTTTTTCCAAATTCAAAGATTTGGAACATGTTTATCTCTCTGAAATATACACTCTTCTTTCATATTTTATATTTCAGTTTAAATATCACTATTTCTGAGAAGCATTTTATAATCATACAAAATAAAAGAGATTCCCTACTTAATTATTTCCTCTATTTGTTCACTTCATACTCCCTACATGTTTCTTTGCTATCACTTATCACACTTTGTCATTATTTATTTATTTTAAAAATGTATAACATTTATTTAACCAACTAGGCTCGATGAGATGAGCTCTAGGAAGTCAGGGACTTGCCATTGTATACCACTCAAAAGACCAGGCAAATAATCAGCATTCAATAAATACTTCCTACCTTAATGAATTAACTTAATTAAATGGTACCATGAAAGTGATACAAATGTTGAAAAGCGTTCATATTGATAGGGATTTGAGTTTGATCTTGACAATGTATAAATATATGCATCTTTCTCCCATAAGGGTTTGAGTCTTGAACTCCAAAATATTCTTCTTTAGTAGATAAAAGGCATCAAGGCAATCCGACAGTGATCTGTAATACGTGCCTTCTGCTTCAAGAAGACCTCAGTAAGCGTGATTTATCCCAGGGGCTCTTATCTGATTAGATATCGTAACAGTCAAAATAATTCTTCAGGGATACAGTTTCTATTTTAAGCTAGGGCTCACTATATTGGCTTTTAAGGACTGATTTATGTTAACTAGCCTTGGCCCTCAAGTTCCATTGTGTGTGTGCTCCCATTCCAAGGAGTGAAAGCCTGAGCTGGTGTTGTGGCCTCAGCCTTGAAATACTCACATTTAGAGTGATGAACACATATTGGGATCTAAAAACCATATTTGAATAGGAAAAAATTCATGGTCAAAAATATATAGCTGTAAAAATATTTTGCTTGTTCTATATAGATTTTAATGACCATGAAGACCTTTTGCATAATCATTATCTTCCAGAAAACACTATTGTGGCATTTAACTTCAACCTATCACCAACACCATAGTTCAGCAAGCTTCGGTACTCCCACTTAGGCGTAGACTTTACTAATGCTTAAGTCTATTAAAATGACCAGATTTTGCTAGGTGCTTTTTATAAAGAGTAAAAGCGTGACTTTAATATGTGATCTAGAGGCTCAAAATAAATGTGCAAGTTTGAATGGCAGCCTTGACATTTGAGTTTATAGACTAACCTCAAATAACACAAAATCAATAACAATAATAAGGAAACATGTAGTGCTGTGTGATGCTTTAATTGACGTGTAACTACCCTGCAAGTAAAAATTATCTGTTTCATTTGACCATGTCAGGACTCAGTTCAAAAGTAGAATCATAATGTGTGAATGGAATCGTTTAAAATAAGAAGGAAAAGAACAGAAATATTTTATAGTCTTACATAAATAATATATATTAAACAGAAGGAAGTATTTTACTGACCTAGCACTTTCCAAACCAAACACATGAACTCTATTCGTACCTCTCCCTTTCTATTAATAGTCAGTATGTTCTATGAAGATTATCTTCAAATATTTTTTCCAACCATGTCAACGCTGCTTCCTTATTAGTCTCCTGTGCTACCTTGATACTCTCATACATTATTTGACTGTATTTTGACATTATTTTACTAAGTGTGCTCTATGATTCCTGGCCCTTCAAATGTATGGCTAATTCAACAAATTCAATAGTTAAAAACTGTGTAAAACACTGCATACATTCTCTCTTTATTGAAATTTGTGATCCACAATAGCATATTAAAATCTCTGAGAAGTCTTACAGGCCCCCAAATCTGTTGTCTTTATTTTGGTTTACTCCAGAAGCACCTAATAAAAAAGGAAAAGGTAAATGTAAGGAGAAAGTTCAGAGGAGGAGTAGATCTCTGTTGACTCCGTTATTTCCTCCAATTGGCACATCTAGGTCTGTGGTCTTGGCAGCCCACATGGAAGGAAGCATTTGCCAAGTCCGAAGAGCCAGAAGAGCAAACTCACTACGTGTTCTTTCCCTGACCTTTTCAGTATCTGGAGACGACTTACACCACCCTAAAAGGCAATGACATTGCTTCTCAACAAGTCACACCTCAATGCTCTGATGGCTTGGTTCTACACCTTGAAAGTCTTGCTGTGTTAGCACAAGGGGCATCTTCACTTAGTCACTTCCTCAAAATAGGGCCAGGAGTTTTCCATTTATATTCCTTAGGGGCTCTTATTACACATTAAAGTAAAGCAAGCTTTTAAATTTTGTTTAAACCAGTGTTCCCAATGAGATCTAACTAGAGAACTCTTTTTTCCAGCTTCCTGCTAGCATCTGGTACAAACATCATGTAGGGAATGCTGACCTACAATGGCCTCTCTGGGTATTTGTGTGCCTGCATGAATCCTACTAAGAATAATGGATTAAAAGGACTGAGACACCATTTCTGTGATCTCTGTGGGTGAAAATAACAAAAGTTGCAGCAGGACACTTTTTTATGGAACATATTTTAATGAGAACACTCTACAGCATAATATAGACACTAATATAAAGCTAAATATATAGGGCAGAATGTGGCTTCTGGAAGCAGTCTCTTCCCTACGGAACTTGTAATAAGTTTTAACCAGTGGGTCTAAGAAGAGAGTTCCAACACAATTCCAGATCTTTCTCAGACTGTTTCACTCAGTTTGTGTTGGGATATTTCTTTCTTTCTATTGATCATTTTTTGCTGAAATTTTTAGCATTTTCCTTGCATTTGTTCAGTTACTTCTGAAAGTACTAAGACCACCTGCTCCCATACTGCCTACTTTCTCTTTCTTTCCTCATTCCTTCATGAACTTGTTTCAGTAAATTGCTATGTAGTCTCTTATAACTTTCCCTATACTTGGGTAATCACATCTCTGTCTATACCTATATGTGCTTTATATTTGTTTTAAATAAATGGATTATATACTATACGTGATCTGAATGTTTCTCACTTAGCAGCTTATTATTGAAATTCACTAGATATACTTGGGCATGGTTTGCATGCAATAGTATTGCAGAGTATTATGGAATGCTAACACTTAAGGCTGGTGGGAAGGTAGGGGAAAAGTAGACTTATATAATGCAGAAGAAAACGGGAATGGATGCAGCTTTTTTAGGAGAGAGATCTGCTGATAGCTATTAAAATGATAAATGCACAAAAGCTTTGACCCAATATAATTTATATATATGTAGTGTAGAAATTGTATTGTACAATACAATTCATGGTGATACAAAAACTATAAATAGATTAAATACATATCAGTGATTATGTCTTTAAAAATGGTGGTGCAATAGTCTTTTAACTTGACTTTATCTTCTCTTTAATCTATCCTTAAGCTTACTAAAAAAAATCTGACTTAAGATGGTGCTAAAAAACATATATTTCCTGTCCAATTTTCCATTAAATTCAGTAGAAAGGCATCATGTCAAGAGGCAGTTGAATATAGAAGTTTAGAACTCAGAAATGAGTCCGAGGCTGAACATTCAAAGTTAGGAGGACATTGCTAGAATCCTGGTAACTTTCTCTTTTAGAATTCTGGTTACCTAGATGTGTTTATTCTGAAATTTTGGGGAGCCGTACATTTATGGTTTGTGTACTTTTCTCTATGCATGTTAAGCACAATAAAATATAAATGAATAAAAGATATGCCTACTTGTAAAGTTTGACTTGCCACAGTATACTGGGCTTAAAAAAAATATGAACAGAATGTGCATTATCCCCCCCTTCTTCATCTTTTTCTTATAAACATCTTCTAATTGCCAACCATTTTGTCAGGGGAATGGTGACATTTAGATCCAAATCGGGATTTCTCAACCTCAGCACTACTGACAATTTTTTTGCTGACTAATTCTCTGCTGTTGGGGGCTGTCCTGTGCATTGTAGGATATTTAACTGCATCCTCGGCCTCCATCCACTAGGTGCCAGTAGTACCCTCCCAGATGTGGTAATCAAAAATATATCCAGACATTGTCAAATGTCCCCTGGAGAGGAAATTTGCCCTTAGTTGAGAATAATTGGTCTAGATAAACTAGACATGACAAAAAAAGAAAGGTTGGGTAGACTCTGGAGAAGTGAAACTGGATCATTACCTAGATTAAAACACAGATGGCAACCATGCTGAAAACTGGTCAAGGAAGGGAATTAGATAAAATCTCAAAAAACCTTGAGCAAAATTCCAGGAGCAGAATTTATACTGGGGCTTTGTAATACCAACGCTGGGTATTAGTGTTCTCAGTCACAAAACCAATATTTGAAATTCAAGACAAGGCAAAGTCATCATGCAATATTTCTTTGACCAAAGGAAGACCCATAAACTCACCACTATGATCACTGATTGTATATATTTCTGATATCCAGCAATGCATATTCTTTAATCTCAACCATTAGGAGTGACATTTGTTTTTCTAACTCCATCTCCATTTGGTCAGTTTTAGCCCTCTTTGATATTGTGAAGCATACCCATGATTTTAAGGAACAAAATTTCATGCACAAAATAAAGTTATTGTTCTTAGGCAAACAGCTTTCTATCAGCTTGCATTAATATTTCATACCAGCTACTATGGTGAATGGAGTAGCACCTAATTACTTCGTATTTCCTGGAGCATCTCTAACGGAAAGTGCCCTCCATCAGCTACCGTACAATGTTTTGATCTAAATGGTCATGTTAACCCCGGTGACCCTGTAAAGTAAGGAAATGAGTGCCGCAGTGAGGGTTTAAGTGCTGGCAGTTGGTTAAGATTTTTATAGCTGATATAGTTAAAATTCCTCCATATTATTACAAACTGTTGTACTTTAAAAGATAAAGTATTTTCATCAGAGATGGTTCCCGTTGTCTGAAATGCCTTCAGGGGACAAACTATGCAGAAGGCAAAATTCTGTGAGTGAAGTCTTTTTTCTTTTTCTAATATTTTTGTGACTTTGGGGTAAGGAAGGATTTCTTTTTTTTTTTTTTTATTAATGTTATGATAGATTACAACCTTGTGAGATTTCAGTTGTACATTTTTGTTAGTCATGTTGTGGGTACACCACTTCCCCCTCCGTACCCTCTCCCCACCCCCCCTTTTCCCTGGTAACCACCGATCAGATCTCCTTCTCAATATACTAATTTCCACCTATGAGTGGAGTCATATAGAGTTCGTCTTTCTCTGACTGACTTATTTCGCTTAACATAATGCCCTCGAGGTCCATCTGCGTTGTTGTGAATGGGCCAATTTCGTCTTATTTTATGGCTGAGTAGTATTCCATTGTGTATATATACCACATCTTCTTTATCCAATCATCAGTTTCTGGGCATGTAGGCTGGTTCCACGTCTTGGCTATTGTAAATAATGCTGCGATGAACATAGGGGTGCAACGGACTCTTGAGATATCTGATATCAGGTTCTTAGGATAGATACCCAGTAATGGGATAGCTGGGTCATAGGGTATTTCTATTTTTAACTTTTTGAGAAATCTCCATACTGTTTTCCCTAGTGGCTGTACCAGTTTGCATTCCCACCAACAGTGTATGAGGGTTCCTCTTTCTCCACAACCTCTCCAACATTTGTCGTTCTTGGTTTTGGATGTTTTTGCCAATCTAACGGGGGTAAGGTGATATCTTAGTGTAGTTTTGATTTGCATTTCCCTGATGATTAGCGATGATGAACATCTTTTCATGTGTCTATTGGCCATATTCATATCTTCTTTTGAGAAATGTCTGTTCATGTCCTCTGCCCATTTTTTGATCGGGTTGTTTGTTTTTTTGTTGTTAAGCAGTGTGAGTTCTTTGTATATTATGGAGATTAACCCTTTGTCGGATAAGTGGCTTGTAAATATTTTTTCCCAATTAGTGAGCTGTTTTTTTGTTTCAATCCTGTTTTCCCTTGCCTTGAAGAAGGTCTTTAGTCTGATGAAGTCCCATTTGTTTATTCTTTCTATTGTTTCCCTCAACTGAGGAGTTACAGTGTCCGAAAAGATTCTTTTGAAACTGATGTCAAAGAGTGTATTGCCTATATTCTCTTCCAAAAGACTTATTGTCTCAGGCCTAATCTTTAGGTCTTTGATCCATTTTGAGTTTATTTTGGTGTGTGGTGAAAAAGAATGGTCAATTTTCAATCTTTTGCATGTGGCTGTCCAGTTTTCCCAGCACCATTTGTTGAAGAGACTTTCTTTTCTCCATTGTAGGCCCTCTGCTCCTTTGTCGAAGATTAGCTGTCCATAGATGTGTGGTTTTATCTCTGGGCTTTCAATTCTGTTCCATTGATCTGTGGACCTGTTTTTGTACCAGTACCATGCTGTTTTGATCACTGTAGCTTTGTAGTATGTTTTGAAATCGGGGATTGTGATTCCGCCAGCTTTGTTTTTCTTGCTCAGGATTGCTTTAGCAATTCGCGGTCTTTTGTTCCCCCATATGAATTTTAGGATTGTTTGTTCAATTTCTGTGAAGAATGTTCTTGGGATTCTGTTTGGGATAGCATTGAATCTGTATATTGCTTTAGGTAGTATGGACATTTTAACTATGTTTATTCTTCCAATCCATGTGCAAGGAATGTTTTTCCATCTCTTTATGTCATCGCCTATTTCTTTCAAGAAAGTCTTGTAGTTTTCATTGTATAGATCCTTCACTTCCTTGGTTAAGTTTATCCCAAGGTATTTTATTCTTTTTGTTGCGATTGTGAATGGGATAGAGTTCTTGAGTTCTTTTTCTGTTAGTTTATTGTTAGTGTATAGAAATGCTACTGATTTATGCACGTTAATTTTATACCCTGCTACTTTGCTGTAGTTGTTGATTATTTCTAATAGTTTTTCTGTGGATTCTTTGGGGTTTTCTATGTATAAGATCATGTCGTCTGCAAACAGCGCGAGTTTTACTTCTTCGTTACCTATTTGAATTCCTTTTATTTTTTTTTCCTGACGAATTGCTCTGGCCAGCACCTCCAGTACTATGTTGAATAGGAGTGGTGAAAGTGGGCACCCTTGTCTTGTTCCTGTCCTCAGAGGGATGGCTTTCAGCTTTTGTCCATTGAGTATGATGTTGGCTGTGGGTCTATCATATATGGCCTTTATTATGTTGAGGTACTTTCCTTCTATACCCATTTTACTGAGGGTTTTTATCATAAATGGGTGTTGGATCTTGTCGAATGCTTTCTCTGCGTCTATTGAGATGATCATGTGGTTTTTGTTTTTCATTTTGTTGATGTAGTGTATCACGTTGATTGACTTGTGGATGTTGAACCATCCCTGTGTCCCTGGTATAAATCCCACTTGATCATGGTGTATAATCTTTTTGATGTATTGCTGTAATCGGTTTGCCCAAATTTTGTTGAGGATTTTTGCATCTATGTTCATCAGTGATATCGGCCTGTAGTTCTCCTTCTTTGTGTTGTCCTTGTCAGGTTTGGGGATCAGAGTGATGTTGGCTTCATAGAATGTGTTAGGGAGTTCTCCATCTTTCTCAATTTTCTGGAACAGTTTGAGGAGAATAGGTATTAAGTCTTCTTTGAATGTTTGGTAGAATTCTCCAGAGAAGCCGTCTGGTCCTGGACTCTTGTTTTTGGGGAGGTTTTTGATTACCGTTTCTATTTCCTTACTTGTGATTGGTCTATTCAGATTCTCCATTTCTTCCTGATTCAGTTTGGGGAGATTGTAGGAGTCTAGGAATTTGTCCATTTCTTCCAGGTTGTTCAATTTGTTGGCATATAGTTTTTCATAGTATTCTCTTATGATCTCTTGTATTTCATTGGTATCTGTTGTGATTTCTCCTCTGTCATTCCTGATTTTATTAATTTGCGCTTTCTCTCTTCTTTTCTTGGTGAGTCTGGCTAGGGGTTTGTCAATTTTGTTAATTCTTTCGAAGAACCAACTCTTTGTTTCATTGATCCTTTCTATTGTCTTTTTTGTTTCAATATCGTTTATTTCTGCTCTTATTTTTATTATTTCCCTCCTTCTACTGACTCTGGGCTTTGTTTGTTCTTCTTTTTCTAGTTCTGTTAGGTGTCGTTTGAGGTTGCTTACATGAGCTTTTTCTTGTTTAGTGAGGTGAGCCTGTATTGCGATGAATTTCCCTCTTAGGACTGCTTTTGCTGCATCCCAAATGATTTGGTCTGTCGTGTTCTCATTTTCATTTGTCTCCAGATAATATTTGATTTCTTCTTTAATTTCTTCAATGATCCATTGTTTGTTGAGAAGCGTGTTGTTTAGTCTCCACATTTTTGCACCTTTCTCTGCTTTTTTCTTGTAGTTGATTTCTAGTTTAATAGCGTTATGATCAGAAAAGATGCTTGATATTATTTCAACTCTCTTGTATTTATTGATGTTTGCTTTGGTTCCCAAAATATGGTCAATCCTTGAGAATGTTCCATGTGCACTTGAGAAGAATGTGTAACCTGCTGTTTTTGGATGAAGTGTTCTATATATATCTATTAAGTCCGTCTGGTCTAATTTTCATTTAATTCTATTATTTCCTTGTTGATTTTCTGTCTGGATGTTCTGTCCATTGGTGTTAATGGTGTGTTGAGGTCCCCTACTATTATTGTATTGTTGTTGATGTCTTCTTTTAGTTCTATTAAGAGTTGCTTTACAAATTTTGGTGCTCCTGTGTTGGGTGCGTATATATGTATAAGTGTTATGTCTTCTTGGTGGAGAGTCCCTTTTATCATTATATACTGTCCCTCTTTATCTTTCTTTATCTGTTTTGCTTTGAAATCTACCTTGTCTGATATTAGTATAGCGACACCTGCTTTCTTTTGTTCATTATTAGCTTGGAGTATTGTTCTCCATCCCTTCACTCTGAGTCTGTGTTTGTCTTTGGGGCTGAGGTGTGTTTCCTGGAGGCAGCATATTGTTGGATCTTGTTCTTTGATCCATCCTGCCACTCTGTGTCTTTTGATTGGGGAGTTCAATCCATTTACATTTAGAGTGATTATTGAGACGTGGGGGCCTACCACTACCATTTTGTGTCTTGTTTTCCGGTTTTCTTCAGTTTCCTTTGTTTCTCATCCCATGGTTTAATCTGTTCTGATGTAGAGCTGCTACTCTCTGTTGTTGTCCTTCTACTTATCTCCTCTGCTCTTGGTTTTGTAGCCCCTTTCCTTTTTTGGATTTTTCAGGAATGAGGGTTTTCCTGAGGATTTCCTGAAGAGGAGGTTTTGTGGCAATGAACTCCCTTAATTTTTGTTTATCTGGGAAAGTTTTTATTTCTCCATTGTATTTGAAGGATATTTTCGCTGGGTAGAGAATTCTCGGCTGTAGATGTTTGTCCTTCAGATTTTTGAATATATCATTCCACTCTCTTCTAGCCTGTAAAGTTTCTGCTGAGAAATCTGCTGATAGCCTGATGGGGGTTCCTTTGTAGGTTAGTTTCTTTTGCCTGGCTGTCCTTAATATTTTCTCCTTGTCGTTGACTTTTGCTAGCTTCACTACTATATGCCGTGGAGTTGGTCTTCTTGCATTGATAAAGTTTGGAGATCTATTGGCTTCTGTCACCTGAAGATCCATCTCCCTCACCAGATTTGGGAAGTTCTCAGCCATTATTTCTTTGAATAGGTTTTCTGCCCCTTTCTACTTCTCTTCTCCCTCTGGTATACCTATAATCCTTACGTTGCATCTCCTAATTGTGTCTGATAATTCTCGGAGAGTTTCTTCATTTCTTTTAAGTCTTGCTTCTCTCTCCTCCTCTGCCTGCAACAATTCTATATTGCCATCTTCCAAATTGCTAATTCTTTCCTCCATATTATCGGCCCTACTGTTCAGAGCATCTAGATTTTTCTTAATCTCCTCTATTGTGTTCTTCATTTCCAATATTTCTGTTTGGTTCTTCTTTATCGTATCAAACTCTTTTGTGACATAGCTCCTGAACTCGTTGAGTTGTCGGTCAGAATTCTCTCTTAACTCATTGAGAATCTTAATAATGGCTGTTTTGAAGTCATCATCATTTAGGTTATATATCTCATTTTCTTTGGGATTGTTTTCTGTGTATTTGTTACTTTCTTTCTGTTCTGGAGATTTAATGTATTTTTTCGTATTGCTTGATGTTGTTGATTTGTGCCTCCGCATGGAGATAGAGTTTAGTTGCTCCTTTCACTTGTTTCAGCTGCTGCGGTGGGGGGAGCAGCTGTTTATACTTCACCAACCAGGAACCCTGTCCGTAGTTGCTAACTGGGCCTGGGCCCCTCTTCGTAGCCACAGTGGCCCTTTGGATTCCCTCCTCTGCCGTGGGGGCCGTCACAGGGGGGCTTCAGGCTGCAGGTGCATACTGTTGCAGCCCACCTAGATGTGCTCTCTCCTTGGGGTCTGCAACGGTGTTATGGGCTTTTCCAGCGGCCAGGGGTGGGATCACTTATATTTGTCGCTCCGTTGCTGTCGGCACCCACCGAATCTCACTTGTCCTCTATGGGTCGCAGGAGAGCTATTGGCATCTTCTACAGTCTGTGGTTAGTACACCTAGCTATGCTGCTTTTGCCCTGGGGTCTTCCAGCCTTGTGGCTGGCGGCTGGGTGCCTTCTACTGGTGCTGTGCAGAGGCTTTCCCTAAGGCTGCTGTGAGCCTGTAGGGTTTCCCCCTAGGCTACTAAGCTGGGTCTCTGGAACTCTCTCCAGCCCCAGTCCTCTCCAAGATCTCCGGCAATCCCTAGTCCCACGGGGCGGGCAACGGCAGCTGGGGGTCGCCCCGCCCTCTGGGATTCTCTCCGGGCCTCTCCCGGAGCCGTGAATGCTCAGCGTGGCCCCTCTGCTAACAGCAGACAGAGAGTTTTGTCTGCTGCCCGGGCGGAGCTCCGGCGCTTCCCCTCCGGGTCGCAGAACCGGCCTTTGAAAGTTCCCCCAGCCCCAGTCCTCTCCGAGATCTCCGGCAATCCCTAGTCCCACGGGGCGGGCAATGGCAGCTGGGAGACCTCCGTACCCTCTGTGACTCTCTCTGGGACCCTCTGGGCGCCCCGAGCACCAGGCTGGGTCTCCCCGCCAATGGCGGGGAGAGACTCTCCCCGCGGGCTCAGGTGTGCAACTCCAAAGTTTCCCTCTGCGTTTAGGAGTAATTGCGGGGGGTTTAGGTAGGGTTCTGGTCACCTGTTTCCACCGTCGCTCCTCTGTTGTGTTCTCGCTCCTGCCCTAGATGTGTGTGGATCCTCTGGGGGCGTCCGTTGGAAGAAAGCCGCTTGCAGATACTAGGCTGCCCGTCGGGGTCGGAGAGTTTTCACCTATTTCCACATCCTCCCAGAGGAAAGTCCATCCGCCTTCCGATGTATAGTCGCGTGGATGTCTCAGACGTCCTGAGATGCTGTCTGGATATCCTTTGCCAAGCGATAAGTGTCCAAATAATTGTAGACTCGAAGGGCGAGAGACAAAGAGGACTACTCACGGCGCCATCTTGGATCTTCTAGGAAGGATTTCTTTTGCGTGTATGTGTGCGTGAGGAAGCTTGGCCCTGAGTTAATATCTGTTGCTAATCTTCCTCTTTTTGCTAGAGGAAGATTGTCACTGAGCAAATATCTGTGCCACTCTTCCTATATTTTATGTGGGATGCTGCCAGAGCACGCCTTGAGGAGCGGTGCTAGGTCCATGCCCAGGATCCTAACACACAAACCCTGGGCCCTCAAAGTGGAGTGGGCGAACTTAATCACTTTGCCACCAGCCTGGCCCAGAGTTCTTCACTATTACAGATGAGCATCTCGTCTATGAGCCTCATAGATTTACAGAGTAACTGCAGAGCGACAACCACAGATGCAGACAAGATTAAATTTATCATGCTCCTTCGGGGGGGAGAGACATATTTAGTGCATTTTATATGTAATGTGGCTTGAATTAATATGTGTTTTAATTAGTCTTGCTCTCAGAAAACCTGAGAGAACACCAAATCCCTAAGACGTTAGAACATAAAGAATGTTTAAGCAAACACACTATCAAAACAATACTACTATGATGTTTTTACTAGATATGATTATGCTTTATCTCAGTTAGAAATTTTACCTTATGGATATTAAGAAGCTCACAGAATTATTTTTCAAGCTGTACAAGGAATCATTATATTACTGGAAACATGTTTTTGGAAAGCAAATGATGCTTAGGTTGAGCATATGTTCCCCATTCTCTATTTTCTTTTGCCTTCCCCCACCGCATTAATTTTACACCTACACTGGAGGTGTTTTTCTCAGGTATTAGTATTCCTGAGTTTTCTGTATTGCTATGCAAAGAGTGGGAAAAATTGCATAGGAAATCCCAGCTGATAAAACATTTCCCTCAGCCCTGTGTAGATTTAGTATTCTGCATTGAGAGACTTTCTCACTGTCAACTCTCTGGACTTATTATATATACATACACAGGGTTCTAGGAATTCCAAGGGTTTCTGAGAGATCTGGGTCATTGTGTGATTGGATGATCATCCGTGTGTGAAATGTTGTACACGATCAGAGCACAGGGGAAATATATCTGACTCTCAGTCAGGTGCCAAGAGAAGTTCCAGCTCTTGAATAAATTTTTCCTGTGTAAACAGACCATCCAAGGTAAATTCAATCCCAACTCTGTGGTTTGTATCTCCATGGCTACAGGTGGAGACAGAGCATTTTAGGGTTATGTCTATTTGGGAGTGCGGGGGGACAGTCTATTGATATTTTTAAGTGCTTTGTAAGATTTACTGGTCTTTTGTGATCACAGATACTTTGCTGTGGTAATGAGAACAGCCTCCAGACCAAAGTTGGGCCTCAGGTGTTTAGGTTTCTGAAATTCTACACTAAATTGAATTTATTTTATGAATAATTATGTGCAGCTGACTCTGCTCCCTGCCTGGATGAAGTATGGGTGTGATAATAGGAGGTCTGGCTGGAATTTGGAATTAGAAGTGGTTTTAGGCTAGGAGCCCTGATAAGGAGTAGGACTGGTTTAGAGAGGACTAGGGAGGAGAGATACTGACAGAAGGTTTTGTAGTAGGTCTTCTTACGTTTCTAGGCAGCTGACAATTGCTGACATTGGGTGATGTTATTCTTACCATAGATTTGGAATTATAAAGACCTGTTTTATAATCCTGGATCTTTCCTCACTGGCATCTTGCCCTTTGGTAATCTTAGCCTCTATATTACTCAACCTTCTTATTTATAATGGGAAATAATAAATCTTGACATAATTATTTTAATGAAGAATTTAAGCACTAAGCACTTTCAAGGCAACTAAGAGGATAGTGAGAAATTCTAGTTGAGTATTGAGGTCATTCTCCTCTATATATGACACAGGGGACAATAGACCACAGAAATAGTTTTAATGTATTAGGATGCAAGATTTCGAGGACAAGAACTATGTCAAAATTCACTTTGCACAATGCCATACAACAGTCTGCAATATGGCGTGAATACCACATGTGTTGAATTAATTGAATGACTGATGCAGTAGGCCCATTTCCAAGCAGAAAGAAAAATCTGGCAGGGTGCTATTGTACCCAGCTGTGTGCTGTGGAATGGAGTATATGAGACTGGAATTAGTCGCTCCAGAATTTTATCACCATCACAGATGCAAATTATTAGCTCACTGAACACAGTCTTAATTTTATGTATAGGAATTCTTTTCCTGTTATTACTTTAGACTAGAAACATATCAATATATCATTTTCGATAACTTGAGGAATGAAAACTTCCTTAAGTGAATAATTTATTACCATAATATTGCTCTATTATTAAGGAATCCTGGACGTAGATATAGTTTATTATTTATGAACACATAAGTATTAGTACTTAAGCACTAAAAAGTTCTATCTTAATAGATACTGATAATGCTTTACATACTTAATGGAAGAAATTTCTCTATTCTCTCCCCAAAAAGGGGTATTACATTAAACTTTAGGTTAAGCTACAAAAAATATACTTTTAAAAGGTGACATCATAACAGGTAATTCATAAAATTTGTTTGTACTTATTTGGATGGTCTTCTGACGTACATATCTATCTGTCGTTTAAAATTGGGATTCACTGTAGTTCTTATTTTATTGAATTTAAAATCTTTGATCTATTAGCAAAGTACTATAATATAGGCATATTGTTAATAATGGAATTTTATTTCCTAGAGAAAGTAAGCATTTTAGCTATTTTTTTAAATTAATAGGAACTGAATATGATTTTCTACATTTGAAATTTCAATATATCTTAAAGATTAGGTCCTCTAAAAACTTAAAAACTTTCTTCTTCTTAGACTTTAAGAATAATACAGTGTAAGTCTAACACTCATTTATTTCTAAAGAAGATGTTTAGCTCCATAGTTCATCCACCAGAAATTAGGCCAATTTATTTGAACTATCTAGGCCAATGTACAATACATATATATTTAATTTATTTTAAAACTAGCAAAATACCCTTTGGAGGCCACTTATTCCAGATACTACATCAACTTCTGGTTTACCTGAGATCTTTTCAAGCTTGAAATGGTATACGTTGGGCTGGCCCCATGGCCAAGTGGTTAAGTTCGTGCACTCCGCTTTGGTGGCCCAGGGTTTGCTGGTTCAGATCCTGGGCGTGGACCTACACACCGCTCATCAAGCCAAGCTGTGGCGGCGTCCCACATGGAAGAACTAGAAGGACCTACAGCTAGGACGGACAACTATGTACTGGGGCTTTGGGGAGAAAAAAAAGGAAGATTGGCAACAGATGTTAGCTCAGAGCCAATCTTCAGGGAAAAAAAAGGTAGGTTTTATTAGGAAAAAAAAAAGAAAAATGAAAGGGTACATATAGGCTTCTGATAACAAATAAATAAATGTACTTGAGAAACGAATACAATAATTGTCATAGAGAATATTATTGGTCAATTAAACATAGGAGGTAGACAAGGAAAAGATCTCTTTCTTAAAAGTAGATTTCTAAAGATTGAGATGGCAGAGTCTTTTCAGAAATGGTCAGACAGAGGCAAAGAACCTGGGAGAACACACTGCCAACAAAGGAAGACAAGGGGAAAGCAGCTTAATTTTTTAAATACTCTCAGTATTTTGGATATTTGTTATCCATGAGAACAAGAATTTACCTGGGGCTTGCAGCCATGGAGGAAACATCGTGAGAGATGGAGAGCTCTAAACTAACAAATTGATTGGTATCAATTATATGGCATCTACAAGAGCAGTTTCCAAATGGGAAGATCCCGTATCAGTGTGATTCTCTTGTGTCAGGTTGCAGAGACTCAGCCTTGCCTCATCTACTCCTCCTCCAGAGATTTCCTAGGGACTGAGATACACCTTCGGATCTCTCTTTCTTTGCAAATCTTTACTTCTCCCAACACCCTCCAAATAATCTTTTGCTTTGCTTTGCAGAGAAAATTGAAGAATCATTTTGTACATACCACTACAACACTATAAAGCTACTAAAATCTTACCTGTCATTACATTTTTTATGTTTATACTTACATTAATTTTTCTTTCTCCCATATAAAGGTAATTTCTCTACTGTGCTTTAGATATAGCTCCTGCAGGCCCTGCTGAATATCAATGCTGTCTCAGTTGAACCCTTTTCACTAACATGTAAATATGCTCAAGTTTCTCCAACCTCTCAAAATCTTTCTTCATTCCATATCCTTTTCTTGCTCAAACATGATGTTTGATTTCTCCTTAATAGCCAAGATTTTTAAAAACCCTTCTCACTTTTTTTTCTTCTTTCACTTGCCTCTCAATCTATTGAAGGCTGAGTCTTCTTCCACATTTGTGAAATACCTCTCCCTGAGGCTAGCAGTCCTCTCTATGCTGCTAAATCCAAAGGACAGTTTTCAAAATTGGTCTAACTTAATTCTCAATGGTATTTAGTATTCCATCCTTCCACGGGCTTCCATTATACTACACTTTTCTGGTAGTTTTGTTGCTACTTATCTGGGAATTTCTTGTCAACCACTCTTGGGAGTTCATTTTCCTCTAACTGGTCATTAAATACTAAAGGCAAGTCTTTCAAGGCTCTGCTTAGTCCATATTCCCCTCCTAGTCAAACTTACTCAAACCCATGGTTTCAATCACTATCTCTATTTTAAAGACTCCCAATATTTTATATTCAGTTCAGGCCTCTACTCTGAGCTCTCCTAGATCTAACTCTCTCTCTCTTTTTTTTTTTTTTTGCTGAGGAAGATTCACCCTGAACTAACATCTGTTGCCAATCTTCCTCTGTTTTGTATGTAAGCTGCTGACACAGCATGGCCACTGAAAGATGTGTGGTGTAGGTTTGCACCCTGGAACCAAACCTGGGCCGCCAAAGCAGACCACATCGAACTTAACCACTAGGCCACTGGGGCTGGCCCATAAACCTAACCCTTAATTCTGCATCTTTACTTGGATGCTTCCCTAATTCTTCTGTCCCCATTTATATTGCAAAGCAATGCACCTTTTACTTCTTTAATATCTTTCAAATATGACTTTCCCTTTTCACTATGATGTTGATGCAGTACAGACAAATAAAATCTATTATTTGGAATATTGTAATAGATTCCTAATGATTTTACTATTTAATTCGAGTCTCACTTTCTTCTATAAACTTTTCCTAAACTCCTAATTTTATCAGATTCACTTTTAAGAGTCTTTTCTTTTTTATGTTTTTTGATTGATGTCATAATAGTTTATAACTTTTCAAAATTTCTATTGTACCTTATTGTTTATCAGTCATGATATATATGTGCCCCTTTACCACTTATGTGCACTCAGTAATCCCCTTCCCCTCTGGTAACCACTAATCTGTTCTCTTTGTCCATGTAGTTATTTATTAATAACTATATATTATATATATTATATTAATAACTATAATAATAAGTAGGTATTTATTAATAATAGTTAAGTAGTCACTTAACATAATACCCTCGAGGTCCATCCATGTTTTGCAAATGGGAAGATTTTGTCTTTCTTATGGCTAAGTAGTGTTCCATTGTATTTATATACTACAACTTCTTTATCCATTCGTCAGTCAATGGGCGCTTGGGTTGCTTCCATGTCTTGGCTATTGTGAATAATGTTGCAATGCACATTGGGGTGCATAAGCCTCTTTGAGTTGTTGATTTTAAGTTCTTTGGATAAATACCCAGTAGTGGAATAGCTGGGTCGTATGGTATTTCAATTTGTAGTTTTTTGAGAAATCTCCATACTGTTTTTCCACAGTTGCTGTGCCAGTTTGCATTCTCACCAGAAGTGCATGAGTGTTCCCTTTTCTCCACATCCTCTCCAATGTTTGCTGTTTTTAGTCTTGGTAATTATATCCATTCTAACAGGTGCGAGGTGACATCTCATTGTATTTTTATTTGCATTTCTCTCATGACTAGTGAAGCTGAACATCTTTCATGTGCCTGTTGGTCATCCATATATCTTCTTTGGAAAAACGTCTGTTCATATCCTCTGCCCATTGTTCGGTTGGGCTGTTTGTTTTTTTTTATTGTCTAGATGTATGAGTTCTTTATATATTTTGGAGATTAATCCCCTGTCAGATGTATGATTTGCAAATATTTTCTCCCACTTGGTGGGTTATCTTTTCATTTTGTTCCTCATTTCCTTTGCCTTGCAGAAGCTCTTTAGCCTGATGAAGTCACATTTGTTTATTTTTTTGTTTGTTTCCCTTGCCCGAGTAGATATGGTATTCGAAAAGATCCTTCTAAGACTGATGTCAAAGACTGTACTGCCTATATTATCTTCCAGGAGTTTTATGGTTTCAGGACTTACCTTCAAGTCTTTGATTCATTTTGAATTTATTTTTGTATATGGTGAAAGATAATGGTCTGTCTTCTTTCGTTTGCATGTGGCTGTCCAGTTTTCCCAACACCATTTATTGAAGAGACTTTCCTTTCTCTATTGTATGTTCTTAGCTCCTTTGTTGAAGATTAGCTGTCTGTAGATGTGTGGTTTTATTTCTGGGCTTTCAATTCTGTTCCATTGATCTGTGTGTCTGTTTTTGTACCTGTACCATGCTGTTTTGGTTACTATAGCTTTGTAGTATATTTTTAAGTCAGGGATTGTGATGCCTTCAGCTTTGTTCTTTTTTGTCAGGATTACTTTAGCTATTTTGGGTCTTTTTTGCCCCATGTGAGTTTTAAGATTCTTTGTTCTATTTCTGTGAACAATGTCATTGGGATTCTGATTGGGATTGCATTTAAGATTCTTTTTTTAAAATGAATCTAGGAATTTATTTATTTCCCTGGTTTTATTGAACTATAATTGTCAAATAAAATTGTATACATTTAAGGTGCATGTGATGATTTGATATACATTGTGAAATGATTGACATAATCAAGCTAATTAATACATCCATCACCTCGCATGGTTAACATTTTGCATGTGTGTGGTAAGAACATTTAAGATCTACTCTCTTAGCAAATTTCAAGTATGCCATACAGTGTTAACTAAGTCACCACGCTGTTCATTAGATCTCCAGAACTTATTCATCTCATAACTGAAAGTTGGTACCCTTTGACCAATGTCTCCCCACTTCCCTCATCTCCCAGCCCCTAGCAACTACCATTCTACTTTTGGCTTCTGTGAGTTGGCTTTTTTTAGATTCTGCATGTAAGTGAGATTATACAGTATTTGGCTTTCTGTGTCTGGCTTATTTCATCTAGCATAATGTTGTCCAGGTTCATCTATGTTGTTGAAAATGGCAGGATTCCTTCTTTTATATGGCTGGATAATATTCCATTGTGTGCGTGTATATATATATACACACACACAAACCATGTTTCTTTATCCATTCATCTGTTGATAGACACTAGTTTCCATATCTTGACTATTGTGAATAATGTTGGCTGCGATGAATGTGGAAAAGCAGATATCTTTTCAAGATATTGATTTTATATCTTTTGAATATATACCCAGAAGTTGGACTGCTGGATCATATGGTGGTTCTATTTTTAATTTTTTGAGGAACCTCCATGCAGTTTTCCATAGTGGCTGTACCAGTGTATATTCCTAACACAGCGCCCAAGGATTCCCTTTTATTCACACCCTCACTGACACATGTTGTCTCTTGTCTTTTTGAAAATAGCCATCCTAACATGTGTGAGGTGATATCTCATTGTGGTTTTGATTCGCATTTTCCTGATGATTAGTGATGTTGAACACCCTTTCATATACCTATTGGCCATCTGTAAGTTTTCTTTGGAAAAATGTCTAATATTCTGTCTTAAAATAACGCTCCTTTTCTCCTTCTCATCTTAGTTTGTAAGTATACTCTTTTTCATATGTGTGAAATTTTTTCCCCCCACATCCCCACTAGCTTTTATTTATTTATTTATTTAAAGATTTTATTTTTTCCTTTTTCTCCCCAAAGCCCCCCAGTACATAGTTGTATATTTCTCGTTGTGGGTTCTTCTAGTTGTGGTATGTGGGACGCTGCCTCAGCGTGGTTTGATGAGCAGTGCCATGTCTGCACCCAGGATTCGAACCAGCGAAACACTGGGCCGCCTGCAGCGGAGCGCGCGAACTTAACCACTCGGCCACGGGGCCAGCCCCTCCCCACTAGCTTTTTGAAAAATATTTATTGAGGTATAATTGATACAGAAAAATTGCACACATTTAATATTTATATCTTGATATATTGATGAGGTTGGACTACGCATGTGTGTGTGTGAGTATGTTTGGTGTGAAAAAGCACAGCATGAGATCTATCTTCTCAATATATTTTAAAGTGCACAATACCTTATTATTAAACATAGGTACTCTGTTGCACAGCAGATCAATAGAAGTTACTCTCTTGCATAACTGAAACTTTTTACCCATTGAGCAACAATTTCCCATTTCTCCCTTCTCCCAGCGACCACCATTCTGTTCTCTGCTGCTATGAATTTGACTATTACAGATACCTCATATAAATGGAATAATGAAATATTTGTCTTTCTGTGGCTGGCTTATTTCATTCAGCATAATGTCCTCTAGGTTTACCCATGTTCTTGCAAGTGGTGGGATTTCCTTCCTTTCTTGAGGCTGAATAAAATTACATTGTATGTATATACCACATTTCCTTTTTCCGTTCATCTGTTGATGGGCATTTGGGTTCTTTCATATCTTGGCTGTTGTGAATAATGCTGCAATGAACATGAGGGTGCAGTTATTTCTTTGATAAACTAAGTATAGTCACTAAAAGGTGGAAACAACCCAAATGTCCATCAGCTGCTAAATAGATAACTAAAATGTGGTACGTTCATGCAACGGGATATTATTCAATCATTAAAATGAATGAAAAACAGATAAATGCTGCAAATTGGATGAACATCGAAAATATTATGCTGAGTGAAAAAAAGCCAAAATAGACAAATTCATAGAGATAGAAAGCAGATTAGTGCTGGGAGCTTGGGGGAGGGGGAATTTAGAGCGACTGCTTTTGGAGACAGGGTTTCTTTTGCATGTGATGAGAATATTCTGGAACTGGATAGTAGTGATACTTTTATACCATTGTGAAAGTATTAAGTGCCACAGAATTGCACACTTTAAAATGGTAAAATTGTTAACGTTTTATGTGTATTTAACCACAATCACTTTTTTTAAGTTTATGTAGGAGAAGAAGCAGCATTTATTCTGAGTTTAGTTTTATCTGAATTTTAGTCCTAGATCCATCACTTACTAACCATGGGTCCATAATCAATCTACTTACTTATCTTTTGAATAATAAATGAATTAACTATATCATGGAGGGTCATTCAATCACCAAATATTTATTGAGTCAGAGGCTGTGCTCTAGAATATAGGGTAAAATAGAGAACAAAACCAATATTGGCCCTTCATTCTTGTGGACCTTACAGTTGAGCAGAGGAAACAGACATGAATCAAGTTACTACAGAAAGAAAAATATAATAATGATCTAGTTAATTGCCATTGTTTGAATTAGACATACATAAAATACCCAGTGAAATAATCAATACAAGATTATTGTTATTACTAAGATTTTAACTTTCACAGTGAAACCTATTCTACTCCACAGAGTGGATATCTTATTGCAACCATCTTGAAAATGTGTATTGTGAGTCACAAGGAGTTGACACTCTGCATTCACGGCTAACTCGGTGGGAGCCTTCAGCACCTCTGAAATTTTAAATGTACATTCACACAGGTGTGAAAGCACATTTGTACATGTTCACTGTATGTACACACACAAACACGGAATGATATTACTGAAAATATTTAGAACTCCAACTGTCAGAAAAGAACTTAGCTTGTTCTAGTGCATATTTTTAATCACCTCAGTTTTCCTGTGTTTATTTTCTGTATTCAATTTAAGTGAGTCTAGTAAGGCCAGAAACAACTTTATCAACTTTATAACACAAACTCCTTTATAAACTATATAACAATCTAAAATCTGTACGTTCTCTTCAAATATAATATCAAATCACGTCTTGGTGTATGCTCTGAAACCACAATTCCATGCACAATATTTGGATTCAATCTCTTGGTGGTTTCTGGCTACTTCAGATTCCAACCATGTAGAGTCTCTTGGTGATAAGTCTTTTATGTTGGAACCACAAAGAGAAACAAATTCAATCAATCTTATATTTAAGCACTCCATTACATGATAGACGCTATATAAGAGCAATAAACATTTGAATTCTAAAACTAGAATGCTATATTTTTGGCAAATGGCAGAATTTTATGAGCGCAAACATTCTTCTTAGTTTTGTCTCTTGTTTTTGCATAGTATGATATACTTGGACTGCTGGCAAAAGGAGAGCTCCTGAATCATTCCAATCAGCTAACTATGAATTCTGACAACCAAGTAACCAGCAATCCCCTTCCTTCTTTGTGATAATCTGCATACTTAAGTATTTGAGCAGTCATTTGTTAAGTGATCTAGCTGCATGGATTCAGGCTTTCCAAGACACTCAGTCACATCCCTTAATGTGCTCGCTTGAGTAATCTTTTCCTTTGCACAGACATGTAGCCTTTAGTGTTTTCAGATGGTTCCTATATAAAGATGCTGGTAAAAGTCAAGATTTTGCAAGTACTCTTATTATCAATAAGACAAATAAACCAGTTCTATCTTCTGTCAAGCTTTAAACCCCCCCAAAAAATCACAATATATGATTTGTGTTAGACCAGGGTTATATGAGATCTAAGGACAGTAATGTTGACATATTATGAGTATATTGTGCTCAACACTTTTCTCATAAAAGATTTCAATGTGTTTTCTCTAACTGTACTCCTTCTAATTTCGGAGCATAGAACCCCTTCTTAATTTGGGGAAATACTCCATCTCATTCCAAACATACTGTTCTGAAAGGGGTGGAAAATCTTGCTTATTCTGAGCACAACAGATTGATAGCATTTCTAAGCACTTCACATATCTTAACTCATCTATCTCATGACATTTTTATTGGATAGGCACCATTATTACCTACATTTTACTGATTGGAATAATAAGGCCCAGAAAAATTAAGTAACTTTCTGAAGTCACTTGGTTAATAAATATCAGTGTTGGGATTTGAACAAAAGAATCTGTTTCCTGAGTTCAGTCTCTTATTACGCTTCTCGGCGAGCTAGTTGCTTAGTCCACTTGGGCTGCTGTAACAAATTACTGTAGACTGAGCGGTTCAAACAACAAACTTATTTCTTCCAATTCTGGAGGTTGACAAGTTCAAAATCAAGATGCCAGTGGATTTGCTTCTTAGTGAAAGTTCTCTTCCTGGTTTCTCCTTGTATCCTCACATGCTGGAGAGCAGAGCAAGAAGCACGCTCTCCCCTGTCTCTTCTGATAAGGGCACAAGTCCTCTTATGTGGTCTCCACCCTCAGGCTCTGATTACCTCCCAAAGGCACCATCTCCAAATACCATCACGTTGGGGAATAAGCTTTCAACATATGAATTTGGGGGGATATGAAGATGAAGGCTATAACAATAGTCAGAGGTCTTCCTTGAAGTTTTCACATTAGGGTTCAACTTGGGAAGGTCTATGTCTAGGAGCTGCCATGAGGTAATATTTCCTACCTAGTGGAGAAAGACTGCCTCAGAAAATGAAGCCAATATGGGAAAAAAAAGTGTTGAGAGAAAGAGTACTGGTAGGATTGAAGAATTGTTCTGGTTGTTCCTGAGACCACCAGCACGGTAGCATTTTCTGTGGTTTGGCTGGTCAGTGTTTCTCTTTGCTCTAGGCAATCGAAATAGGTTTTCTAATAGACCCATCTAAAACAACGTTTTAATAGCAGCAGGTTGTTGGCACACTAAAAAGGATTTCAGGCTGTTTGGAGGTAATGTTAGAAAGGCAACAGGAATACAGGCTCTGTAGACCATTGTGCAGACTTTGGTTTATATTCAGAGTGAAGCTGGGAACCATTTCAAGATTTTGAGAAGACGAGTGGCGTGATCTGACTTGTGTTTTAAAAGGATCACTTTCAGTGCTAGGTTATGTATAAGAATCAGAAGAAAGAAGAAAAGAGACGAGAGGGGAGGCCCTTGCAGTAGATCAGGTGAGACGTGTTGTGCATGGACTAAGGGAGTTACAGTGGAGATAGTAAAATGCGAAGGCGGAACCAAGGGAATTTCTTAGTGGCTCAGGAGCGTAAGAGAAATTACAATCTAGGATGACTCCCAAGGATTTTAGTCTGAGCAACCAAAATTATGAAAGTGCCAACAAGTGAAATGGAGGAGATTGTATGAAGAGTTTTTAAGATCAGGATTTTAAGAATAAATAAGCAGAAGGAGTGGTCAGTAGTACCAAACGCTATGTAGTTATCCCATAAAATAAAGACTGAAAAGCTATCAGATGGGATCTGATAATTAACGGTAAATTTGTGAGAGCTGATGCCATGCAGTGGTAGGTAAGATACTAGATTGCAAAATTAGAAATAAAAAATGATAGATGAGGATGTGGAAATAGTGACTAAAGTTATCTTTTTAAAGTAATATAGTTCTAAAGAAATGGAGATAAAATTGTAGGCAGAGGAGAACAGAGGATTGGGGAGGATATTTAAGCATAATTTTGTAGAAATGGAAGATAATTTCTTACATTTCAAAATACATTTCATTACAACATATTTACATTTCTGGTACGTGTGCAATGCATATGGTTATAATTTAACTCTCAGAACATAAAATATTTCCCTGCTTTGCAGAATATTTATCTCAGGATGAGTTAAATCAGGAGCAATTTTCAGTGAACATGACTTCTTCACCTTAACAAATTATAAAGGAAATATACTTTCTTGGGTACCATCCAATACGATTAAGATAATGAAATGTAATATCTGTGAGAACATCTACTTTCCCCTACCTATTACTTTGTGTTTCCTGAAACTTTGGCCCTCCTTGAACAGTGTTTGCAATCAGCTGGTGACAGAATATTGTTTTTTAAATCAATAAAAATCCATTAGTGACACACTCCTTTGTCTTCGTTACATGCTATATTACTTCCCTTTCTCTTAGGTAATCATTTTTTCCTAAATGATGTTAGAATCATTCATACTAAGTCTTTCCTAAAGTTCCTTGTGGTGAAGTGATATTTTAAAGCTCACTATTGCTATTTTTAAAGCAGGTAAATAAAAAATTGTCACAGTTCTCCTGTGTGATAGAGATTGATGGTTGAACCAAATTGTTATTTTCTCCTTCTCCCAGAGTAAAAGAACTCTCAGTTTTGTATTTTTTTGTTGGTGAGGAAATTGGCCCTGAGCTAACATCTGTTGCCAATCTTCTTCTTTTTGCTAAGGAAGATTGTTGCTGAGCTAACATCCGTGCCAATATTCCTCTAGTGTGCATGTGGGATGCCGCCACAGCATGGCTTGATGAGTGGTGTGTAGGTCTGCGCCTGGGATCCAGGCCCATGAACCCCAGGCCATGGAAGTGGAGAGCACGAACTTAACCACTAGGCCCCAGGGTTGGCCCCTACTAAAAGCTTTATTGTTTTATATTTTATATTTAGATCTACGACACATCTGGAATTGATTTTCTGTGTATGATATGAAGTAGGGGTAATTTTTTTTCTCTTTTTCCGTATGGCTATTCAATTGACCCACCACCAATATTAAAACGTTTACCGCTTCCTCTCCCTACCACTTTATCACTTTTGTTATAAAATCAAAAATCTGAATATGTCTTGGAATTCTAGTTTTTCTCCATTGTTTGGTAACACAATCCTGTGCCAATACACACTGTCTTAATTCATATATCTTTAGTAAGTTTAGCTATCTAATAGTATGTTATGTAGCTCCTTCAGGTTCATCTTGACTCTTATGTGTCCTTTGCATTTCCCCCAAAATTGCACATTGATTCCTAATTTTAACCAGAAAACAAAACTTAATGAGAGTTTTATTCTGATTTATTGAACATATAGATCAGTTTGAGAAGAATTAGCATTTTTACAACATCTGGTTTTCCAATCCATCAACATTTATTAGATCCTCTTAAGTCCTTAATTCTTCAACAAATTAAAAGTCTATCTACAATAAAAATTTCCGTTTCTTTATCTCTTAAGCTTTCCTCATTCCATTGCATTCTGCACTTCACTGTTTAGAAATTGACTGATGGGGCTGGCCCAGTGGCACAGCGCTTAAGTTCACACGTTCCACTTTGGCAGCCCGGGGTCTGCCAGTTCAGATTCTGGGTATGGACCTACATATTGCTTGTCAAGCCATGCTGTGGCAGGTGTCCCACATATAAAGTAGAGGAAGATGGGCATGGATGTTAGCTCAGGGCCAGTCTTCCTCAGCGAAAAGAGGAGGATTGATGGCAAATGTTAGCTCAGGGCTAATCTTCCTCAAAAAAAAAAAAAAAGAAGAAAGAAATTGACTGAAACTTTCCTACTCAGGTTTGCCAGTGGTTGTACTTATATACACAGAAGGCTTTTGCTCCTTATTTTGCTTAACCACAGGTATTTGATACTGTTTTTCGACTACTTTCTCCATTACGACAATCTTCTTCCTTTGGCTTCTAGTCATAATCCTTTTCTGGATTTCTTCCTACTGCTAGGATGTTCTTTCTTGCTTTGTTTTTCTCTGGGTTTTTGCCATCCCTTAAATGTCACTGTAACGCAGGATTCTTTCTTAAATCCTGTTCTTTTCTCATTCTAAATATGCTGCTGGGTCATTCAACCAATTCAATTTGATTTAATTATAAATAGGACGCAGATTGTTCCCAGTTTTAAAAATACCCAGTTTAAATCTCTTCCTAGACATTAGAACATATATCAAACTGTCTTCCTAAATAGGTGTCTCAAGGGACATCAAGATCAATATATCTGAAATGAAACTTATCATCTAATCTTCCCAACCTAAGCCTTCCCATGTGTTTCCTATTTCAGTTAATGGTATCTCAGCCATCCCATTTACAGAAATATTAACATAATCATGACCATTGCTCTTCTTTCTCAAACTCAAAAATCTGATGAATCACCTGATAATTTGTCTCCTATTTTGTTGGCACTGCCTTATATATGGTGTGTGTATATATATATATATATATATATATATATATATATAATGGATTTGAGTAACACTCCGAATAGGTCTCCCTCTCTCCAGACTTGGTTATGTTGACATGGAAGATTGTGCTGATTGGGAGAGCTTACCTCATACCAGGATTTAAACCCTTATAATTCTATATTAGAATGCTATGTATTAAAATAATTTAGAATGCATGTCTAAGTTCAAAACATGCATGATAAACTCTCGAATATCAGAAATGAAAAGTTAGCTCAAAGATACTGTTGAAAGGTTGCTGAATCTCAATGGATAGTGGGATTAGGAAAGTTAATATAGGCTTAAGAATTTAGGGATTCAAGATCCTTGGGGAGGCAGAAAGTGAGATCTCAAGTTTGTGTGGGGCAGGGAACTCCAACTGAGCTTCAGCAACAACAGATAACAGTCCAAAGTGATGTCCCATTCATGAAAGAGGAATTTAAAAACAAGGCACTGCATACTACAAAGTTACTGAGATCAGGAGCAGAAGAAGACTCACCTGTGACTATTTTGCAATGTCAAATTTGTATCATTCATGGACATGTGAATCAAATGCATATTGTTGAAGACATTGATATGAAAACAGGTACAAAAACAGGGAAATCTGTTAGTCTCCTATTAAAGATAAATGCAAAAGGGCTCTGCTGAATAGTATTTACAATGCAGATACTCAGGATTTCTTCAGACTAGCCCAGCCCACACTCCCCACAACACACACTCCAGATAAGCTCACAGTTAAAAAAAGAACCAACAAATAGAAAGTGTAGGATGAGAAAATGGAAAATCATTGAATTGAGAAAGTCAGAATATTTAAGAATAATTTATATATCAGATCTAGAAATAATAATCTAAAAGAGTGTAGAGATATTATATTTAAAACATTTTAAGATGATGAAGGAAAAGAATGAGATAAGAACAGAATTGAATGTACAACAAATGGCCAGTTATGTAAAGAAAACAAGTAGAAATTCTAGGAATAAAAAGTATCATTATTGCCGTAAATGTCCTCAACGGATGGGTTAAAGAGCAGACTAAATGAAGGAAGAGATTTTGTTAATGACAAAATATATCAGAGGAAGTTATTCAGGAAGCAATACAAAAAAGGAAAGAGATGGAAGATGAAAACAGAATTTAAGGGGTACAGAAGCAAAGAAGAGAACATATGAGGCAAAGACAACATTCCAAGTGATGATGGTTGAACATTTTTCAGAATTGAAGAAACATTTTCAATTTGAAATCTGTGTTCAAATTTTGATATGTCACATGTGATCCTAAACAGGATAAATTTTTGAAAATCCATATCTGGATGTATCACAGTTATGTTGCAAAAATCTTTTTTAAAAAATTCTTAAAAGCACCAGGAAGAATAGACTATTTTCTTACAAAATAATGACAAGTAAATTCACTGCTAACTTCTCAAGAGCAACAACACACCACAGAAGACAATGGGATGCAATCTTTGCAGTATTCATAGATGCTACCTGTTGATCTAGAGGAGTTTTATAGAGAGATTCTCTCAGTGCTTCAAGAGTCAGGGTGAAATAATGACGTTACTGATTATGCAAAAACAATTTAAAAAAGTATTATTCACAGAAAGAATGACCACCTAATCAAGATTAAATTTGAATAGATTTTTTAATTCTTTTCAAAGGTATGAAATTAATTTTAATTGATCAGTGCTTTACACATATTAATTTACATTTTTATGAAAATGTATCCAAATTTTGCACACTTTGAATACAATTACTGTTTTTTCACTTTTTGTTCAATTGAGGTAATATTGGTTTATAGCACTATACAAATTTCAAGTGTACATGATTATATTTCATTTTCTGTGTAGACTACATCATGTTCACAGCTCAACTACTAATTATCATCCACCACCATACACATGTGCCCAGTCAATCATTTCACCCTCCTCCTTCCCCATGTACCCTCTGGTAACCACCAATCTAATCTCTGTCTCTATGTGTTTGTTTCTTATTGTTGTCATTGTTTTATCTTCTATTTATGAACGAGATTATATGGTATTTGACTTTCTCCATCTGACTTATTTCATTTAGCATAATACCCTCAAAGCCCATCCATGTTGTTGCAAATGGCAACATCTATTTTTTTTTAGCTGAGTAGTACTCCGTTGTGTATATATACCACATCTTTTTCATCCGTTAATCTCTTCATGGGCACCTAGGTTGTTTTCAAGTCTTGGCTATTGTGAATAGTGCTGAAATGAACATAGGGGGTACATATATCTTTGTTCATTTGTATTTTCATGTTCTTTGGATAAATACCCAGCAGTGGAATAGCTGGATCATACGGTATTTCTATCATTAATTTTTTGAAGAAAGTCCAAACTGTTTTCCATAGTGGCTGCACCAGTTTGTATTCACACCAGCAGTGTATGAGAGTTCCCTTTTCTCCACATCCTCTCCAAAACTTATTTCTTGCCTTGTTAATTATAGCCATTCTAATGGGCATGAGGTGATATCTCATTGTAGTTTTGATTTACCTTTCCCTAATACTTAGTGAAGTTGAACATCTTTTCATGGGCCTGTTGGCCATCTGTATATCTTCTTTGGAAAAATGTTTGTCCAGATGTTTTCCCCAGTTTTAATTGGGTTGGTTGTTTTTTTGTCGTTGAGATGTATGAATTCTTTATACATTTTGGATGTTACTCTTCATCAGATGTATGGTTTGCAAATATCTTCTCCCAATTGTTAGGTTGTCTTTTCGTTTTGTTGATGGTTTCCTTTGCTGTGCAGAAAGTTTTGAGTTTGATGTAGTCCCATTTGTTTATTTTTTCTTCAGTTTCCCTTGCCTGGTCAGGTATGGTATTTGAAAATATGCTGCTAAGATTCATATTAAAGAGCATACTGCCTATGTTTTCTTCTAGAAGTTTTATGGTTTCAGGTCTTACATTCAAATGTGTAATCCATGTTGAGTTAATTTTTGTGTATAATGTAAGATAATGGTCTACATTCATTCTTTTGTATGTGGCTGTCAAGTTTTCCCAACACCATTTATTGAGGAGACTTTCCTTTCTGCATTGTATGTTCTTGGCTTCCTTGTCAAATATTAGCTGTTCATAGATGTGAGAGTTTATTTCTGGGCTCTTGAATCTGTTCCGTTGATCTCTGAGGCTGTTTTTGTGCCAGTACCATGCTGTTTTGCTTACTATAACTTTGTAGTATATTTTGAAATCAGGGAGTGTGATACCTCCAGCTTTGTTCTTTTTTCTCAGGATTCCTTTGGCTATTCAGGCTGTTTTCTTGCTCCACATAAATTTTAGGATTCTCTGTTCTATTTCTGTGAAAAACGATGATGGAACTTTGATAGGGATTGCATTGAGTCTGTAGATTGCTTTAGGAAGCGTGGACATGTTAATGATGCTAATTCTTCCAATCCAAGAGCATGGAATATCTTTTCATTTTTTTGTATCTTCTTCAATATCTTTGAACAATGTTTTATAGTTTTCAGTGTATAAGTCCTGCAACTTTACTGTATTCATTTATTATTTCTAAAAGTTTTTTGGTGGATTCTTTAGGGTTTCTATATATAAAATCATATCATCTGCAAAAAGTGACAGTTTCACTTCTTCCTTTCCAATTTGGATTCCTTTTATTTCTTTTCCTTGCCTGATTGCTCTGGCTAGGATTTCCAACACTGTGTAAAATAAGAGTGGTGAAAATGGACATTCTTGTCTGGTTCCTGTTCTTAGAGGGATCGCTTTCAGTTTTTCTCCATTGAGTAGGATATTAGCTGTGGGGTTTTTCATATATGGCCTTGATTATGTAGAGGTACTTTCCTTCTATACCCATTTTATTCAGTTTTTATCATAAATGGATGCTGTATCTTGTCAAATGCTTTCTCTGCATCTATTGAGATGACCATGTGATTTTTCTTCTTCATTTTGTTAATGCAGTGTATCACGTTAATTGATTTTGTGATTTTGAACCATCCTGAATCCCTGGAATAAATCCCACTTGATTATAGTGTATGATCTTTTTAATATATTGTCATATTCAATTTGCTAGTATTTTGTTGAGGATTTTTGCATCAATGTTCATCAGCAATATTGGCCTGTCATTTTCTTTTTTAGTTTTGTCCTTTTCTGGTTTTGGTATCAGAGTAATGTTGGCTTTGTAGAATGAATTAGGAAGCATCTTCTCTTCAATTTTTTGGAAGAGTTTGAAAAAGATATGTATTAAATCTACTTTGAATGTTTGGTAGAATTCACCAGGAAGCTGTCTGGTCTTGGACTTTTATTTTTTGGGGAGGTCTTTGACTATTATTTTGATCTCCTCACTGGAGATTGGTCTATTCAAATTCTCTATTTCTTCTTGATTCAGTTTTGGAAGGTTGTTTAATTCTAAGATTTATCCATATCTTCTAGATTTTCCGATTCCTTGGCATATAGCTTTTCATAATGTTCTCTTATAATCTTTTGTCTTTCTCAGGTGTCTGTTGTAATTTCTCCTTTCTTTTCACATTTTATTTATTTGAGCCTTCTCTCTTTTTTTTGTGGTGAGTCTAGCTAAAGGTTTGTCAGTTTTGTTTATCTTTTCAAAGAACCGGCTTAGCTTCATTGATTTTTTTCTATCATTTTGTAAGTCTCTATTTCATTTAGTTCTGTTCTGATTTCTATTATTGCCTTCCTTCTACTGATTTTGAGTTTCGTTTGTTGTTTTTCTAGTTTCTTCAGGTGCACTATTAGATTGTTTATTTGGGATTTTTCTTTTTTGCTGAGGTAGGACTGTATTTCTATAAACTTCCCTCTTAGAACTGCTTTTGCTGTATCCCATATATTTTTGGTATGTTTTATTTTCATTTTCATTTGTCTCCAGTATTTTTTTATTTCTCCTTTGATTTCTTCATTGATCCAATCATTTTTCTGTAGCATTTTGTTTAACCTCCACAAATTTGTGGCTTTTCTAGTTTTCTTCCTGTAGCTGATTTCTAGTTTCATACCATTGTGATCAGAAAAGATGCTTGGTATTATTTCAATCTTCTTAAATTTATTGAAACTCGTTTGGTGGCCTAATATATGATCAGTCTTGGAGAATGTTCAATATGCATCTGAAAAAAATGTGTATTCTGTGGAATGTTCTGTATATCTCTACTAAGTCTTTCTGACCCAATGTGTCATTTAAGGCCACTGTTTCCTCATTGATCTTTTGTTTCCGTAATCTATCCATTGATGTAAATGGAGTGTCAAACTCCCCTACTGTTATTGTGTTACTCTCTATTTCTCCTTTTATGTCTGTTAATAATTGTTTTATAGATTTAGGTGCTCTTATGTTGACTGCATAGATATTTACAACTGCTACATACTCTTGATGGATTGTTCCCTTTATCATTATGTAGTGCCCTTCTTTATCTCTTGTTACAGTTTTTGTTTTAAAGTCTATTTTGTATGACATATGTATTGCTATGTCAACTTTCTTTTCATTGTCATTTTCTTGGAGTATCTTTTTTCATCCCTTCACTTTCAGTTTGTGAATGTATTTAGGTCTGAAGTGTGTCTCTTGTATGCAACATGAATATGGGTCTTATTTTTTTTATCCAATCAGCCACTCTTTTTCTTTTGGTTGAAGCATTGTGTCCATTGACATTTAAAGTAGCTATTGGGGGCCAGCCCAGTGGTGTATAGATTAATTTCATGCACTCTGTTTCAGTGGCCAGGGGTTTACAGGTTCAGATCCCAGGTGTGGACCTGCACACTTCAACAAGCCATGCCGTGGTGACATTGTACGTACAAAATAGAGGAAGATTGGCACAGGTGTTAGCTCAGGGCCAATCTTCCTCACCAAAAATAAGAAATAAACAAAAAATAAAGTAGTTATTGATAAGTATGTACTTATGGCCATTTTATTAATTTTTTCTGGGTGTTTTAGTAGTTCTTCTCTGTTCCTTTTTCTTCTCTTGCTCTCTTCTATTGTGGTTTGATGGCTTTCTTTAGTATAATGTTTGGGTTCCTTTCTCTTAATTTTTTGTTTATTTATTATTGGTCTCTGGTTTGTGATTACCATGAGGTTCATATACAATAAGCTATGTAAATGTCAACCTGTATTAAGTTGTTGGTCTCTTAAATTTGCCTTTTTGCTAAACGCTATACTCTTTTACTCCTTTCTTCCACATTTTATGTTTTTGATATCATGTTTAAACTTTTTTTTTGTGCATGTGTATCCTTTACTCTCTTATCATGGGAATAGATAATTTTAGCACTTTTGTTGTTTGACCTTCATATAGCTTCATGGGTGGTTGATTTGCTACCTTTACTGTATATTTGTGATTTTATGTATTTTTATATTATTTTATTTAGTTGGGTCTTTTTTTGAGTACGATTGGCCCTGAACTAACATCTGCTGCCAATCTTCCTCCTTTTGCTTGAGGAAGATTGTTGCTGAGCTTACATCTGTGCCAATCTTCCTCTATTTTATGTGGAATGCTGCCACAATGTGGCTTGATGAGTGGTGGTAGGTCAGTAACTGGGATCCAAACCTGTGAATTCTGGGCCACTAAAGCAGAGCATGCCACCTTAATCACCATGCCACCTGGCCAGACCCCCATTTGTTTATTTTTTGATAATTTTCTTATTTCTAACTGTGGTCTTTTCTTTTCTACTTAAATAAGTCCCTTTAACATTTCATGTAAAGATGGTTTCTTGGTGATAAACTCCTTTAGTTTTTGCTTGTCTGGAAAACTCTTTCTCTCTCCTTTCACTCTGAATGATAACCTTGCTGGATAGAGTATCTTGGCTGTAGATTTTTTCCTTTCAGCACTTAAAATATATCATACCACTCATTCGTAGCCTGTAAGGTTTCTGCTGAGAAGTCAGCTGATAGCCCTCTGGGGTTTCCTTTATATGTAACTTGTTGCCTTTTTATTGCAGCTTTTGGGATTCTCTCTTTACCTTTAATTCCTGATATTTTAATTATAATGTGTATTAGTGTGGGCCTCTTGGTTTATCTTGTTTGGTGCTCTCTGAGCTTCCTGTACCTGGAGGTCTGTTTCCTTCCTTAGGTTAGGAAAATTTTCAGCTGGTATTTCTTCAAATAGATTCTCAGCCCCTTTGTCTCTCTCTTCTCCTTCTGGGACACCTATGATACAGCTGTTAGTATGCCTTGATGCTATCCAAGAGGTCCCTTAGACAATCCTCATTCTTTTTAATTCTTTTTTCTGTTTAGCTTGGGTGATTTCCTCTAGTCTTTTGTCCAGATCCATTCTTCTGTATCATCTATTCTGCTATTGATTCCTTCTAGTGAATTTTCCATTTCCACTATTCTTCAGTTCTGATTAGTTGTTTTTTATATTTTCCAGTTCTTTGTTGTCATTCTCTCTGTGTTCATCTATTCTTTTCCCAAGATTAGTGAGCATCTTTATGTCTATTAGTTTGTACTCTTTGTCAGGTAGATTGTTTATCTTTGTTTCATTTAGTTATTTTTCTGATGTTTTGTCCCATTTCCTTATTTGGAACATGTTCCTGTGTCTCCTCATTTTGCCTCTTTATCTGTGCTTATATCTATGTATTAGGTAGATCAGCTACATCTCTGATTTTGGAGAAGTGGCCTTATCTAAGAGATGCCTTATGAGGCCCAGCAATGTGCTTCCCTCTCATCACCAGTTCCAATTGTTCCAGCAGTGTCACCCATGTGGGCTATATGTGTCCTTCTGTTGTGGTAGGATTGCTCTTACTGAAGGTACATGGGGAGGCTCGGCTGTCCCCCTTGCTGGCTGGTTATAAGGCTCAGCTGTGTGCAGCTGCTATGGTCCCTTCAGACACTTTATTAGACAGTGGGAGCCCTAACACAGTTGGTTGCAAGGCCTAGAAGCACATTCCTGCTGTAGATTTGCTGTTAAGTGAGTATGCCCCCAGGGTGAATGGTTGCTTGGCTCAGAGGGTTATAATTGCTGTAGGCCCCTGGCCTGCAAGGCTATAATCAGCTCTCTCAGGAGTGCAGCTGAGTAGAGCTGGTCCCAGGCATGGCAGTACACAATTGTCTCAGGTTTTGGAAGGTGGAGCAGATCCCCTATGTAACTGTTTGAAAAGTACAAGTCTTCTGCAGTTGACAGGCTCCACTGCCCACAGGCCCACACACCATATCAACAGAGTCTTGCCCCATACTCATGCACTGTCCTGCTGAAGCAGACCCATTTGCCCTGCTGCAGTGGCCCCACACACTCCACCAATGCATGCTGCCCCTTGTACTCGCCCTCTCCCACAGAGGCGGGCCCATTCGCCTGGTGCAGAGGTGTCACATACTCCACCTATGTGGGCCCACAAGTTGCCAGAGTTCTTGCTCATGGGTGGAGCCAGTCCCTAGGGCAGGCTGCTTGCCCTGGCTGAGCTGGATTAAATCTGTGTTCTAGTGGGTGGGGCAAACCCCTGCACCAACAGGCCAGTGGAAGAGCTCCAATGGCATCTGCCAGTGTCTGTGTCAACATACCTGTACTAGGTCACAATAATGGCTGCCACCAATGTTTCAGTCCCCAGGGAGGTGGTCTCAGCTGCTTCCTGCCCCCCTGAGATGTGCCTAGAGCCTAGCAAGTGAGTCTCTTTCACCAGAGGACTGTGCACTTTTCTTTCTGATGATTTTGTGTTGCTTCCTGAATGAGTGAATTTGTGTGTGGGTCCTTTAAGAGGAAGCTTTTCTTTCTCTTATTTTTGATAACTTTTCTCGGGGTATTCCCCATTGTTTTTAATAGACAGTAAAGTCAGATATTATGACGCTTGTCTCAGTTGTGCTGAGTTCGAAACTGCTTATTGTAGCACAGCTCTCTGGCTTAGATCACCCACTCCTCCACAGAATGCTTCGTACCTTAAGATTGTTCCCAGCTGTGAAGCCCCATGGCTGGAATGTGGCTTTTTCCTTTCCATAAAGGTATTTCTGCCTCTTCTACCTCAGTCAGAGCTGTCCTTTGTTGTGGGGGTTCTTTTTATTCAGTTTTTATTCTCTCTGGGGGGTAACTATTCCAAGAGTAGCTATAAATTTGTTGTGTTGGTGGGAGGAATTGAATTCAGAGTCCCCCTATGCTGTCCTCTTCCCAGAAATCTGAACATGAACAGATTTAATGACCAGCAGAATGAATTGACAAAGCAAGTAACAAATTTAATCGACAGAGTAAAGAAATGGAAATATTGGGAAATTTAAATATGCACATACAGAAATTTTAAAAGAACACTAATTCTAGGGCTTTAACATCAAGGCAAAAACAAAATAAACCGAGGAAAAGAGAGGAGAGGAGTTCATAGCCAATGTATTACCATGTCGTTCCAGATTCTGCAGGAGGGTAGCTGTACTGATTAACTTCAGACTCTGTTAAATGTGCCTGTTCGAAATGTAAGGGAATTACAAAAGAATAGAAATAGAATGTACAATTTCCAAAGCAATAAGGAAAAGAAAGGAACTAAAGAATGCTTCATCAATCTAACAAAAGGCAAGAAATTTTAAAAAGAAGCAAATAAAATTCATAGTATACAGAAAATACAAAAGACGATAGAAATTATACACATTATATCAGTACTCAAAATAAAAATTTATTTTGAAAACAATATATTAAGAAGAAAAGGAGAAAAAAGACAGTTTCAGAATATATATGCAGATACTATTTATCTGAAGATTTTACAATCCCAAGTAATACGAACTATTATTAATGGTACACATATGTGAAATAAATGTGTACAAGCATAGTAAAAAGAACATATGCATATCAAGGAAACTATTCCCTCTGGAGAGGAAGGAAGGGCTAGGAATGTGATTGGGAAAGAGGACAAACAAGATTGAATTGTATCTCCAGTGGTTTATTAAAAGACAATGTGAAGAGAGGAAAAGGGTTTAAAAATAAAAAGAATCCCAAAGCATATACATTCCATATCATATATTAAAGAGCTCACAACTTAAAAACAAACAAATAAAAATAAACTCTTTAAAAAAGAAATTCAGTTAATCTACTTAAAATGTTTAAGTGATTTTACTTTGCCTCTATAAGAGTTCAAATTCCTTAGTTTTGGTTAAACTTGCCTTTATGGACTAGCTTCTGCTTGTCGTCTTTGCTAGTCTTTGCTAAGGCCCTTCCTTGAAATGGACACATTGTGGAATTTCTTTTAGGTTCACAGCTATCTGATTTGCAGAATCACCTGTCTGGGCTCTAACACGTACTGGGCTTTGTTTGTGTCATCACTTCAGGTGGCTAATCCTTAAATGTTCCCTAGGTGTCAGCTTAAGTGTCTCTTCCTCTTGCAAACCTTCCTTGATCACTCAGGCCTTTTTCAGTTACTTGAACCTTCCAGATTCGATAGGTTTATGTCTTGTTATGGTTCTAATTGATGACTTCTCCTACCAATCCTAAAACTCTCTTGGGAAAGGGCTTGTGTCTATCATATTCGCTATTTATTCCAAGAGCCTCACACAGTGAATGGCATATAATAGATGCTCAAACTTTTTGTTATTAAATGAACAGATAAATAAATAAATCAAAATCAAGACATGATCTCCATAGATCCTTTTAGCATTAAAATTCATAATTTTGTAAAATCCATATGTTGATTTCTGATTAAACAATAAAAGTATACAAGTATTAGTGAAGATTTATTTTCATTCTGAGGTCAGTTATTAGATACAGGAGATTTGTATGTTTGGAAATGTTAGTCCAGAAACTAGAAGAACCAATTTCTTTCTCTCCTCACATTAAATTTCAGTTAAAATATATAATGTTCTCCCTTCCTTCCTATTTTTCCAGCAGTCTACAAATTAGAAAATAAAGAGGTGTCACACATGCTGAGTGTTGAGTGAAGCTCTCCATGGCTCTCAAAGAGAAAAACTTGTTCTTTTCTCTTAACACGTCTGCTTTATTCCTTGCACACAATTTGGCATGCTGAGCCTTATATTCCATGATGGAAGTCAGATGACTTAGTTCCATGAATAGTAGTAACTATAGCCAAATTCCCCATAAAATTTGTACACAATAATGTATATACTAATATCTAACATTCGGGGAGGCCAAAACTCCTGTACAACACAGTCTAAATACAAATTCATATTGTATAGCACACAGATAAATTAATACTAATCATTTGTTTGACCACCAATTATGGACCTTTTGAACTGCTTTGCACAGGCCAATGTATTTTCTCAAACATTTTTATTCCCTGCACTTCTGAAGGAATTTCTGGAAAAGGATTGATATCATTAAAAACAAAAAATCAAGTTCCATGAGAAATTGGTTTCTGCTTTGGGACAGAAGGCAAAAGCCAGAAATTGAGGGATAGAGTTTAGTTGATGTCAATGAAGAGAAGTGGCCTCCTATGTGTTTCACGAAGCAGTGGATGGGAGGAACTGCTGAAGGATTGGATGATTAGATGCAGTTAACTCAGAATTGTGGTGTGAGTAGTAATTCTGAGGTTTCAGTCAAGGGACTCATCAGTGTCCTTGTGCTCCCTACAGTGGTGAGGAGGTTGAAAGAGTTCAGAAAGTAGTGGGGAAATTTGTATTCCATTTCCATATCAGGTTTTGCACAGCAGCTGTTTCGAACGTTTTACTGTCTTAAAATTGCCTGACACTGTCTGTCTGGGAATATGATCTCAAAGATATTTAACTGTTGAATGTAAGTCCATCTCGCTTGTGCTCATTCCATCTTTTTCTTCCCCTTCTTTATAAGTTTCCTCTGGCTCATGATTCATTTCTGATTCCCCTATTTCTTTCACCTTACATCAAAACTTTCGGCAAATCCTGTGAGCTTTAAATGAAAATACCTCCAGAATCTTACCACTTCTGACCATCTCCATGGCTACCATCTGAGTCTAAGCCACAATCTTTTCTCACCTGCTTTTTTGTAATCACCTCCTAAGTGGTCTCCCTGCTTGTCCTCTTACAACCTCTTCTCCACATAGCAGGTAGAGTAATACTTTTCATGTAACTAATCTGTTAAAAACTCTCCAACAGTTACTCATTTCACTCGGGATGAAAGCCAAAAATCTTAAAACGGCCAACCTCATCCTGTGTGAACTACCCCCTCATCATCACCCTGACCTCATCCTCTGCTACTTTCTCCCTTGCTCATTCTTGGCCGTCTCACTGCATGCATTGCTTTTGCTCTGATACTTAGCTGGGAGCCCTCCTTAGGGCCTTCACATTGGTCATTTCCTCTGCTTGTAATTTTTTTCCCTCAGATTTTTGCATAGTTAATCCTTGCCTTCCCTCAGGTCTTTGTTCAAATTTCTTGATAGTAAACCTTTTCCTTATTTAAAATTGTATCATTTCCTAGAATTTCTCCAATGACATTTATCGCTTATTCCTCCCTCTCTCTTCTTCCTTCTGTCTTTCCTTCCTTTGTTCCTTTCCTTCCTTCCTTTCCTTCCTTCCTTCCTTTCTTTCCATCTTTCTTTCTTTCCTCCTTTCCTTCTCTTTCCCATCCATTTGATTGAATGATAACTTTGAATGATTAAATGTTTCCTTTTGCCAACTAGAATGGAAGCCCCAAGGGCAAGGAATTTTGGCTGTTTGATCACTGCTGTTCTCTAAGAGTCTAGATATTTCTGTGCTTGTAGGCAGGCTCTAAATAAAGTTTGAATAAAGGCATGAATTACTTATTTCCTTCTTTCTTTCTTTCCTCTTTCTTTGTATGGTGGAATGGTGCCTTTCCAAAGCTAACTTTTTTGTATGTGCTGTAGACCCTTTATAACATACACCTATGAAGTACTCCCGTTCTCTTTTCCTTCAGTCTTTATCTTACTGCATCTCATAAACATATTCAGATTTCCCCTAACTTAGAGAAAGCCTTTAGCTTTGAATCTGCTTCTCACACTACCATATTTTCTCACAAATTAATTTACATTCAGTACTTTTATTGTGGTTCTTCCCATTCGCATTCCAATTCTTTGTGATCTTGTTTTTGAAACTCTCCTGAAATTGCTTAAATGACTATCATTATTGGCCTATTTTTATCATCATTCATTAATTCATTTTCAGTCCCCAGATTGTTTGATGTCTGGATAATATTTTGAGCCAAGGACCATTCTATCCTTTGGGAAATTCCTCTTTTGGTTAATGAAGTAGATGGGAATTAGTTGAGTTTATATGTGGTCAGATTCACTCTTACTTCCAATTCTTTGGCTTTAAGAGCAGGAAGAGTTCTCAGAGCATCTTTCCTAACTTTGAAATATTTCCGTACCTTTTAAGGGGAAAGAAACCAAGGCCAACAACCTTAGTTTAAAGCAAATATCAATGACGTTCTTTAACATAATTGTCTACTTAATAAATATTTATTGAAAGTGTACCATGAACATGGAAAGAAACATTTACTTAGTGCAAGAAAAGGAACATGGACTTTCTATTGTTAAATTAATATATCATTTATTATAGTCATTTCTTATAACATCAAGGATAATATAGAAGGAGTGGAAATATAGTCCATGACATAGATGTGAAGATAACAGGAACTAGGTTTCCAAAGATAAACCTATAAAAAATTTGTTGCAGTAAAGCTACAAGTTTCATGACAAGTTGAAAAAGTGAGTGATCATAAAAACATGTTTATAGGAAATTTATAGTTTATAAAGAGTTCGATTTCATATCATTTGGCTTTTAAAATAAGCCTTTGATATATTCATTTTGTCACCATTTTGAGGAAGCTTAACTTCAGAAAGTTTATGGGATTCACAAAAAATTATTCAGCTTATGGATCTTATTCCTCTCAGTCTAGAGTTGAAGCTTTTTCTATGGTTCTGTTGTATGTGTTTATGGATATTTGTATTCCCCTCGCTTCCAGTTTCTATGTGGAGAGATTTACACCAATGCATTGATCCTCAAAGTGCCGTCCAGGGATTACTGAAGATTTCTGAGAGCATTTTACAGGATCCATAAAATCAAAACTATTTTACAATATTAAGTTATTTGCCTTTTTTCACTCTCTCTTACAATAAAGATTTCAAGACTATCTGATGTGATATTGCAACAGATTGAATGCAGAAGCAGATACAAGAATCTAGCAGTCTTCCATTACATAAGACATTAAAAGAAAGTTGGGAAAATATAAAACAATGCCATTCCTAACACTATTTTTTTGTTTAGTAAAATATAGCCATTTTTCATAAAAATATGTTCTTTATTATAACGTAATAGGTTTTTATTATTTTAAATAATTAATAATTTTTTTCAGTTTAAAATTTCCAATATGGTATCAATGGATTTAATCTACCAAACTAAGAGCTCTTTGGGGTACTTGGTCATTTGGAAAGTATAAAGGAAACCTAAGACTAAGTTTGAGAACCACTGACTAGAGCAATGATTCCAGTAACACTTCCTGCCCCATTCACTCTTCTGCGTGGAAGAAGAGTGGGGTTACTGGATTAGTAAGTTACATCACTGTATCTTATTTTGACTGCCACTTATCATCGCCTGTGCCTGATTTCTTAGTTGGGTGAATTTAAGAAGAGGGCAGGAGGAAGTTACCTATGGCTCTCTCATGAAACACATGTGATTGGGAAAACAGAAGGATCTGAATTTCTTTCTTTCCTGCTTTGAATATTAGAATAATTACTCATCTAAGGACATGATTTTGCTTATTTGTAAAATGAAAATACTGGGGTGAATTAAGATCTTTCTGGCTGTACATGCTATCATCTTTTATTTTAAGTAAAACCCATTTATATGATGATTACATTATACCTAACCATGATATTTCCTGTCCTCCTTCATCTTAGGTTTTATTTCTCATGGGTATGCTTAGGAGAAAAACAGAAACCTGCCCTTAGCAATTGTACTTCTGGGTATAAACTCTGAAACACCGAGAAGTTTCAGTTTGAAAGATAGTTTGTCAAATATTAATGTAAGTTAATAGTAGGTCTTTAAAAATAAGCTAGTGATTTATTTGCAGGAAATTATTTGCTTAATGAAGGGGAAAATTATTGTGATGTTCTTTGCTTTTGATCAACACTTGAGATTTGAAGAAAATCACTAGTGAATTCAGTTGATGTAAGAATCACTTACATAATGCAACTTTGATGTGCTGTGCAAAAATTTGTTGAAAGTTATGGAAAAATCATCTTAGAATATTAAATCTAGTTCCCTAGGTTTGCTCAGATTTTCAAAAATATTTATCCTGAAGAATTTCAGAGGAAAATTCCAAAACTGTCTGCCTAAATTGGAATATTCATAAATCAACTTAGATAAAGGTAAAACTTAACAGAAAACTTAACCTGAGGATTAATTTCCAGATATATTTTGTGAATGAGTTTCTGTATATGATTAGGAATCAGGATTAGTTGTTCTGAGATTAATCTCATGCAGATATTTTTAAAGTAGGGAAATGTTATATTAACTATTTATTGAATAGAAATTTATGTCAGTGTTCAAAATACTTGGCTAACATTTGTGATTGCAAAGGTTAAGATGGGGATGTTTTGTTCCAATAGGACTGTTACTGAACACATTGTAAGTACTAGGTAGTACGATAGGTAATTGTAAATCCAAAATGTGTAAAAATAGTACTTTGAAACTTCTTAAAGAGATCAAAATTAGCAGGTAGCTTCTGGGCGATTTAGAAACGTAAATACTAAAAATTTTATTGACAAGATAGAAAGACTTATGAATAATATACTAACAGAACGTAAATAAGAAAGTAAATAACTTTTCTCAGAGGATCCAGAGAGGAGGACAGAAAAATATTTGTATCTAAGACAGGCTTTTTAGAATATGAGTCTCCAAGTAGAGAAAGAAAGAAAGGATTCAATAAAGGCCAGACAGCTTCAATAAGGGCACAGAAAATTAAAATCAGAATTAGATAATATAAATCCATAATAAAATAAGCTGGATAATAAAGTCAAGTTAAACAATATAATGGATTTAAATATGTCCAAATATAGGTAGCATTAGGAAAAGGTAAGTCGACTACCATGGTGTAGCAGACACTGTGGTTGCCTGGCTATATCTCCTTGAGTTGTATATTTTAGTGCATCCTGAACTATTTTCAACTGTCTGAGGGCTCTCTCTGGTGGCTGAAGCCTGCTCTGGAAGTAAAATACTGGAGAATAAATGCCTACTGGGAGCTAGCTTCTGCCAGTGACTGAAGGTAGTTGGTGCATCGATACCCCAGCTCCCTCACCTCTGGCTGGATAACTCCAAGACACAGGTTCTACACCGATTCTTTGAATTCCCCAGCTGGATAAGGCTCCATTTGCCTCATGATAATGGGCTTGATAATGCATTCTTTATTGGCTGCCTTCTCTTCCCTGTCTCACTTTCTTCCATATTGTTCTCACTTGGGATTATATCTTAATAAACTAAACACACTCAACAGACTGTCACAGACTTGGCTACTGATGGAATCTAGACTAAGACACATGGATTTAATTGATATAATATTATCTAAGAACCATTGAACCCTCTTATATCTTATATGATGATTCTGTTCCAATATCTTGCTCTCTCTTCTTTCAAGCTCACTAGCCAAGGTACCTATGACAAATAATATAAACGTATGATTTAGCACCATGTGGAAGCTGAACATTTAGCCCATAGTCCAAAAAATTTGGCCTTCGTGTCAATACCTGTTATGGGTACCTTAGTTAAAAGAGGCCATTGAAGAGGCTGCTTAAAAACAAAAAATTAGAGATCAGATCAATTTGAAGGTTTGTGTCCCATTTCTCTGTTTTTTAACTGTGTGAGCTTTGGCAACTAATAACATCTCTAAGTCTGGTTTTTTAATAGGAAAAAATAAGAAAATTATGAAAGTAAAATGAAATATTCAAACTCTTAGTGTTCCTAGTATGCATAAGAATACTCATTAATTATCACTTACTTTTGTTTTTCTTTTCTTGATTTTATTGTTAAGCTAGGTGTTATGGTACTCAATATACAGCAAAACATAAGTTGAGATATTAGGTTTGAAAGTAGTATATAGGCACCTTCCGGGTGATTTCATCCCATTGCCTATTTAGGATCAAATAGTAATATCAATAATTTAGTATGCCTTATTCTATATGTGGCAGACTCTGTGTCAAGTGGTGTTCAAATATTTTCTCATTTATGACTTAACTTCATAAAAACTTTCTGAGGATATTCTATTTTGCCAATGGGAAAATTAGGGTAACCAACTTTCCATCCGGTTTGCATGGGACTGAAAGGTTTCCTGTGATATGGGACTTTCAGTGCTGAAACTGGGAAAATCCCAAGTAAACCAGGATGGTTGGTCACCTGAGAAAAGAGCATCAGTGAGGATGATTAACTTATCCAATACCGTAGATATCATAAATGGAAGTTTTGGGTTTGAACCAACTTGTCTGATTTAAGAAAACTAAATGCTTCATTGCCTTTCTTTAATGGACTCACCTACATTGTCTCTATTCTAAGAAAAGTTTCCATGTTATATGCCATAAACGTCAGGAAGAAGCTCTAGATGTCTTACAACTGTATTATCAATATGAGTAATACCATCCTCTTCTGGAGAACATTTTTGAAGTCTGCAAGAGCATTTTTGTTGCTACAATTATTGTAGGAGCAGCACTGAAACTAGTGAGATGGGCTCACAAAATTAAAAATTCTCCCAGTTTTAACATGACCTTTGACTGTCTTGTTAGTCATTTGTATAGCGACCCATTGAATCCCATTTAAATATATACCACAATTTTCATAAATTTGAACAAAATACTACTAAATGAGACATAAGAAATTTAAATAATTGTTGGTAAAAATTCTTAATCTATATAGTTAAAAATTCTGAGACTGATTAAAAATATATGTTGTGAACATTACATATTGAAATGTTTCATTTGGGATTGCCTATTTATTTCAGCTTTCTGGTAATGTCCCAAGAGGACTTTACTTTCTACAGCTTCTTAGCTTACTTTTTATTTCCAACTCATTTTCTATTACTCTTAATCAATTGAAATATATTTTATTTTGTTTTTTCAAGTTCTAGAGTCTTAATATATGTCTTGATGGGTGGTGAGAATTCAAGAAAAAAGGTTTGCTTTCTGCACAACTTGTATGCTATGCATAATGTACAGAATTATGTAGACACTACTCTCATCAATAAGGTAATTTATGACAACACAATAGTTCTTGGTTTTTCCACTTTGAAAGTCCTTAATTTCTCTAACATTTTATTTCTATTTCAATTGAAACTATTTTTCCTCTTTCTCTTACCATATCCTGAAATTCTGGTCCATTATTAACTTATGGGAACAACAGTTCTTATCCTAATATCAATCTTTTTTATGGGAATTGCTTCTAATATTACTTCTCATAAAGCATAGGTATATGCAAACATGTGGTCATTTTATTTTGTTTTCCAGTGTGGTGATATCTGAGCATTTATATATTAAAGTTCATATAATTTAACTATAAATTTTTCCATTTTATTCTCAATTATATTACAGTAGACAGTATTATTGTTTAAAAATTATGTGTGTGTGTGGGCTATATTATCTTTTAATTTAACTTCAGAATAGTAGAGTGAGAATTATGCCATATTTGTTTTTTAAAGGAGTCACTGAGTCAGGCAGTGTTGAGAACACTGACATAGACATTCTGCATGCTTGCCTTTGGCAAAGGAAACATTATTTACAAATAACAATGATGATTTTAAGAATTAGATGAATTTGATATAATCACCTTTCTTTCTCCAGTAACAACTGAGTTTAAGCTTTAGGAATTACATTTAGGTATGAAAATACGTTCTTGACCACCTAAAATGTAAGATATATTTTACAAGGAGATTTTCAAATTCTGAGGCGCAAAAAAACCTGGTCTCTGAGTGCACCAGAGAAAAACACTTTTGGAGCCAATTGGCAAGGATTGTGTGAAAGGAAGTGTGGATAAGCTACAGCTATAAAGGTTTACAGAATCTTGTTAAAAGAGAAGGAGAGGGCGGGAGAACAAAGATCATGATTCTGGGGAGTGAACCTCTGAGGAATAGTAGAAATAATGAGGTTTATATGTGTGTGTAAAATAATACTATGGAAAAGATTAAGAAGCAAGAAAAGACTAAAGTTGGAATTTACATTTTTAAGAAACTGAGTTGTGATTAATTGGGTATTCACTGAAACAGTTTTGTTTGGTGAAAGGAAAGGCTGTAATTTGGAATATAACGAAGGCCATTGCACACTGAAACACTTGTGAAATAACTGTTTTTCTTTTTCTTATTCCTCCAAGAGAGAAAATATTACCCTTGTTATGATGTAGCTATGTTCCAGGAAATATGAATAAGAATTGACTGAGAAATCTTTTAAGGTCTTTTCTAATATGAACAATAAATATTATCTAATGAGTACTCATTCTGTGCTAGACATCTTGGCCAGGGCTTTTACATGTGATGTTCTTTATTCCTTTCAATGACCCCAGGTTAAGTATTGTTTTACCTACTTTATAGATGACAAAACTCAGCCTAAATAAGTAATTTGACCAATGTCAGAGAGATTATATGTGTTGGAGGTACAATTCAAATATTGATATAATCTTACTATTTCTTTGAGCATTCATGTACTTTATAAGTTCTACATATATGTATGCAAAGTAGACTGTGTCTAAAAAATACAATGACAGATTCAAATACTATGATACATTTTACCTACCTCAAGCAAAATTCAGCCTATTTATAAATTTGGTACCATGATTATGAAACCTGATCAAATGTATCTCCAAAAAATCTCAACTAGGTATTTCACCATTTTCTCTTTCTCCTATTTTGTGCTCTGTACATTAATACAGACCCTTCTTCTTGATCTTATATCATCAAAGACATCATCATGTACCAAATTTACTTATTTGAAATAGTTGGTTTGCCCTCTCTCCATTTTATCTCTCAATTAATTAGCTTATTCAACAAATAATCACAGTTTGCATCACATCTTCCAAATTTTCTCTTTGGCATCATATACTATTTGAATCTGTCTTTTAAATTCTCTTGAATTTGACTCATCTCCATCCATTGACTTATTACTTGTTATCACAACACCATACTTGAACTACTACATTGATGCTCTACCTGGCCTATCACCTTCACAGATTTTTCCACCTCTGCAAATATACCTGCCTCTGCCATAAGAGGCAACATTGTATCAAACTTTAGTTATGCTTATTCATTGTTTTAAAACTTAATATTTTTTAAATTCCTTATAAGACAATGTTAAAATTCCTCCCTATGACATATAATGCTCATACTTGCTGGCCCATGTCCAGCTCATCTGCATAGACTCCTCCTAACACATCCTGTCTTGTAAATGCTAAACTATTTGTCTTTCTTAAATATGTCACATTTTTTCACATATTCTCGTTTTACCTCGTTTATTCCTTCCACCCCTGAACACACACCAAGGTTTCCAGGCCCAGTTAAAATATTACCACTCTATGAAATCTTCTTCAATCTCTGCTGGTTAAATTGGTCAATGCTCCCTTCTGTATTTCCTCAGTGATTTTATATCATTGCCTTTGTTACACTGGTTCATATCTCTCTTGTTTGCATATATGACTTCTCTTTTGGTGTGTGAGTGCCTCCATTGACCACTCCAGACAGTGACGCCACTGTCTAAGCATTTCTTTAAATAAAGCCAGCACTTTATCACATAAGCTGATACACTTGTATTTTGGATGCGGTGTCAATGCAATAGACATCTATCTTTTAAAAACTTGTAGTCTCAAAAGATTAATATTGAAATCAGTGTGTATACTTCTGCAAAATTAAACCTTCGATTTCTAGAAATACCCATGTGTTCTTAATATATTACCATTAAAATTTTCTGTTTATGGAGAATCAAAGCGTTTGAATCTTACAGGATGAAGCAGCCAACATACAATGGAGAGGTGAAGATTTGACAGAATAAAAGACCAAGTTCATTTAGACTGTTTTTATCTTTAACTCAGGAATTTGAATATTCTCAAAACTTTTGGAATATATGGTTAGTTAGGTGGTTGTTTTTAAAAGAAGTTAATAACCTCTTCCAAAGGTAGTACACTGTTTGTGTTATAGCTTTCAGAGTTGACAGGTGTGAAGAGGAGTGATATTCACATGTTGTAGATTTAAGGAATTAATAATTCAGTCATGGAAGACTATAACACATTTTAATCTATTTTATAAAATCTATTCTGTTTATAGGACAATGTACAAATCCCTTGAATTCTTTGTTATGTGTGGCGTGTCAAAGGTAGAGACAGTTCTCGTTGAATTTAGAGGTGATAGTAGAATGGGAGCTGAGAAGCAATGGTCACTCCAAAGTGGAAGCTAGTTGTATAATAAATATGAAACTGAAAGGCAAGATAGAGATGGAGTTATTAGCAGTAAAGGAGGGGCCGACAGGGTGGCATAGTGGTTAAGTTCATGCTCTCTGCTTTGGAGGCCTGGGGTTCGCTGGTTCGGATCCTGGGCAAGGCCTACACAGTGCTTGTCAAGCCATGCTGTGGCAGGCATCCCACATATAAAATAGAGGAAGATGGGCATGAATGTTAGCTCAAGGTCAATCTTCCTTGGCAAAAAGAGGAGGATTGGCGGCAGATGTTAGCTCAGGACTAATCTTCCTCATAAAAAAAAAAAAAAAAAGAAGTAAAGGAGTAGCAAGTGAGCACAAAATATGATTTTTCAATCTAAAGGGAGACAACCAAATAAAAACATGTATCATCTGAAGCATGTGGCATTCTGGCTTAAAAAGGGATTGTCTACTCAATTGTTCTCGCCTAGCTGGAAAACAAAGTTTTCTTTATTTCTCGTTGGCCAGGATTTCACAATAGACTCTTTTAATTTGATTTCCGATCTTCCTTACTAGCTTCAACTTGTCTCATGTGCCTTATGGCTTAATCACATTGAATCATTCAATATTTCTCAAATACACCAAACGCCAAATTCCTCTTTGCCTTTACTCATGCTGTTTCCACAGTCACTTACACAGGGGAAATGATTCTCCCCTATTTTCACCTATAAAATACTTAACCCTTTTCCATGGTTAAGCTCAAAAGTCATTACTCAATGAAAACTGACCAGCCTCCTCACCCAGAACTAACCTCTGTCTCTTCCGAACTCCTATAACATCTTATTACTTATTACCTATTATCACATATATTACTCCATTCTGTCATCTCAGTTACCTTTTGAGAGAAAGCACCTTCATTTACTCAACATAGTTCCACAGTGGGGACTTGAACTTCATGTCCAACTTAGGAATTCAATATCATCAAGTTACTACCCACCGAGAGTTGCGTAGTTTTAAGATATATTTTGAAGGTAGAGCTAACGAGATATTCTGATGTTGAACATGGGTGTTAGAGAAGGAGAGGAATTAAGAGTGAATCTGAGATTGTTGGCTTGAACAACTTGAAGGATCATGTTGGCATTTCCTGCAATTGGGAGGGGTGTTTTTTTTTCAGGGTGGAGTGTGTCCGGAGTTTGTTTAGGACATATTACGTTTGAAATGCTTGCTAGATATCCAAATAGTGATGTCAAATAGGCAATTGGCTGCAAAAGTTAAAAGTTTAGGTGAGATGTCTGGGCTAGAAATATAAATGTGGGAATCATAATTTTAAGTGCTATTTAATGTTATGAGCTTGAATGAGATCATCTAAGAAGAAAAGACAGCTGAAGCTTGTGCTCCACATATAGAGGACATGGGGATGAGAAGGATCTAACAAAACAAACAAAACAAACAAAAACACTGAAAAAGAAGTAGAAGAATAATCGAGAAAGAATAGTGTCCTGGAAACACAGGAGGGGAGTGTCAAATATTGCTGATGGATTAAGTAAGAGGAGAGCTAAGAACTGACCAAGGATATAATAACATGGTAGTCTATTGGCAACCTTGACAAAGAAGAATAGGTGGAGTGATACTGGTGATACCAAATAGAGGCAATTATTTGCTGTAAAGGGACCAAGGGTGGGAACAGCAAAAGCAATGGATAACCAAATGATAGTAACCAATTGTATTTTAATTTTGTTTTCCAGGTCCTTGTATCATTGGGCAGCACTGTATGGAGATTCAGAGCCAAACAAAATTGTATTTATCATTGATACCCTGCACATTATCAAGGATGATATGTCAAGAGAAACTAATTGTCATGTTTGTATTCTCTGTTGCCTATCATGGTGATTTAATAGAAAAAGTACTTCCTAAATGTTTATTGACTCTGTGTGGATGATGGATAAATGTGCGGATGAATAAAAAGTGAATTTTATGCATATGGTTATCTAAAGGTAATTTCCTAGCTACCACACAAGACTTTGAAGTGTTCCTAAGAACTAGACAAATAATATATCTTAAATACATGAAATATTGGACTTTAGGAATAAAGAGAAAATGCTCTTTATTTACAAAGTTAAAAAATATTACACAATGTAAAAATCCCATTATTAGACAGATTCCCAGGCTTTTGAAAAACTGTAAATTTAGGGAAATTGTTACCAGAATCCTCCATCTTGGTACTCTTATTTTATCCTTTGCCATAATCCTATAGTTCTCTAGCTTCTGAAAAATTCTCTCTCTGGTTTCTCACCAACTACAAGTTATGTGTTCCTCTTTTCTGTGCCCCGTTCATATAGGAATTTGTGTGCTTTTAGGTAACACTGAAGGATAGTAAGAGATGTTATTGCTATGATCCATCACCAGTACTTGGAAAACATCCTCACTGTGCTTGGCATCAGAAATCTGCGATGGGTTCTTTTGCCACCACTCCACGTTATCTCCTACTCAGCTTGCTTCAGCGTGTGCCTGGTCAGTATTTTCCGCTCCTGTACAGAGACTCTTTACCCTGCAGAGCTTTGAAACTCCATACTGGGTTACTGACCCCTCCTATTCCCTGGCCTTGACGTAGACACATAGCCTCAAAGCATACATGGCTTTACCTAATACCTTTGCTTTGAATTATTCAAGAAGGAAGGAAAAATGGCAAGAAAGACTGAGGGCAGGAAGGGAAAAAAGCAAGAAGTAAGCCAAAAGGAAGCACACAAATGGAAGAATAAAGCCCCTTGAGCATTCTTATGCTTACTGCTTGCCAGGAATATATTTTTCCATCTATTTACTTTCAACAGATCTGTGTTTCCATACATAAAGCTTGTCTCTTTTAGAAAGCATTGGGTCTAACTTTCATATCCAATCTGACAAGCTCTGCCTTTTGCATTATTATATTAATTGTTACTATTATGATAACAATATGCATTTCTAGTTTTTCACAGGTATTTAGAGTTAAAATTGAATGACTTCATGTAAAACATTACAACTTTGTAATGGGACCATTCCATTTTTTCAGCTTTATTGAAGTATACTTAATATATAAAAATTGCACACTTTTAATGTATACATTTCGATGAATTGGACATATGCATAGACCAGTGATACTATCATCACAATCAAGGAAATAAACATGTCCATAATCTCTATAAGATTTCTTACCTACTTTTGTTTTTTTCTTTTTGCTTGTTTGTTTTTGGTGGGCATAACATTTAACATGAGATCTACCCCCTTAGCAAGTTTTTAGGTGTGCAACCGCTCCATCACAAACTATCGCCTCTATGCTGGTTGCACAGCAGATCTCCAGAGCTTATTCATCACGTGCAATTGTAACTTTATACCCATTGAACAACAATTTCCCAGAGTAACCACCACTCTATTCTCTGCTTCTATGAGTTTGACCATTCTAGATAACGTCATATAAGTGGAATCATGCAGTATTTTTCTGTCTGTTACTGACATTTCACATAGCATAATGTATTTCAGGTCCATCTATGATGTCGCAAATGAAAGAATTTTCTTCTTTTTTAAGGCTGAGTAATTTCCACTGTGTGTATACACCAAACTTTGCTTTCTATCCATCCATCTTTCAATGAATATGTGGGCTGTTTCCATCTATATCCATCCTGTGCTATTGTTGCCCTCTGTATTATATACACTTACAATAAACTAATAAAAATATAGATACATTTATAATGAGCAAGTTTTGCTTTAAACAAAATGCTGAACAATATTAAGAAAATAATATATATATAATATTTTACATGTAGCCACATGTTTATAATTTCTCACGCTCTTCCTTCTTTTCTGTAGATCTGTGTTTCCTTCTGACATCAGCTCCCTTCATCCAGAATGACTTTAACAGTTCTTGAAGTTCAAATTTCATGATAATAAATTCCTTTTGCCTTCATTTTTGAAATATATTTTCACTTATGTAGAATTTGGGATTGAGAGTTTTTTTTTTCATTTCAGAACTTTAATCACATTATTCCATTGTCCTCTGGCCTCCATTACTTCTAACGAGAAGTTGGCTGTATGCATATTGTTGTTGTTCCATATGTTTTGTACTGTTTTATCTGGCAGCTTTCAAGATTTTCAATTTATCTTTGGTTCAATTTATCTTTGGTTATCAGCAGTATGACTGTTGTGCCTAGGTGCGTATTTTCTTTGTATTCTTGCATCTGAAATTTTATGATTTTCATCAGATATGGGAAATTTTTGTCATTACTTATTTAAAAATTTATTGTGCCCTACTCTAGTTCTCTTCTCCTTCTCAAACCCCCATCACGGGATTGTTAGGCTGCTTTTGGTTGTCTCACAAATCACTTGTGTTTAATATTATTATTATTTTTTCTCTGCTCCTCAGACTGGGAAATCTAGTTGATTGGTAGTAGCTGAAATCTCTGTTGAGTTCTCTTAGCTCTTGCTTATCAGTGGGTTTCTTGCAATTTCCTTTAAAAATGCAAGGTCAGGAGAAAAATAAGATTTGGATTGAGTTTACATGCAGGTTTCAGGACTGCGCCACCTGTGATTCTTTTCTTTCTGGGTTACCCCTGTCAGCTTCCTATTCCCCCAAACTTCCTATTCTACAAGCCAAATAGGCGGCGATTTCTGTCTAAATTCTAGCTGCCTTGCTTTGAATGGACTGGAGATTGCCCTTATTGAAAAGACTTAGAAACATAGACCTCTCCTACCACTCTCTTCTATCAAGGGTCAAACCCTTCCAGTTTCTGTTCTCTTTTGTTTGCTCTTCCATGATGGTTGTTATTGTATATTTGGTCCAGAATCCATATTTTTTATCCCTAGGAGAGTTGGTTTAATAGAAGTTACTCTGCCATCACTGGAAGCAAGACCTTTGTTTTATTATTTTTAAACTTTAAATACATAGTATATACATTCACTTGTATCTGTGATATATTTCCCGATAATAGCATTAAAATTTTTAACAATGTAATTTATCATATTAATTAACCAAACAAAACATTTGATTATATCTTAAAAGAAGAAGAAAAGGCATCTGAAATTGTTCATTACCTATTTGAGATAAGAAAATGAGAACTAGGCATAGCAAGCAAACTCCTCAACAGGATAAACTGCAAAAAATTTACATTAAATCTACTTTTTTTTTTAAGTTTTATTGGAATACAGCTGCCCATTTGTTTACATATTATCTGTGATTACTTTTTGGGTTTTTTATTTGAGGAAGACTAGCCCTGAGCTAACATCTGCCAGTCCTCCTCTTTTTGCTGAGGAAGACTGGCCCTGAGATAACATCCATGCCCAGCTTTCCTCTACTTTATATGTGGGACACCTATCGTAGCATGGCTTGCCAAGTGGTGCCATGTCCTCACCCGGGATTCGAACAGGTGAACTCAGGGCTGCCAAAGCGGAACGTGCGCACTTAACCACTGCACCACCAGGCCGGCTCCACATTAAACATACTTAAAGACAAAAGTTTAGCTATGATCCCCTTAATTTGGAGGAAAAAAGCAATAAAGCGTAGCATCTGCACTGCTACTATACAGTATGATTTGTGGATGTTACAGGTAAAAATAATATAACAAAAATAGATAAGTAAAGACTGGAAGGGAAGTAATAAACCCTTTTAAGTGGAGATGATACAGTTAATAATATAGAATACCAAACAGAATTAACACATAGTCTATTTAACCTCGTTAAACTAATAGTGTATTTAAGCAATTTTTCTGGAAAGATCTACTTGAAAAACATAGTGAAATTTTTTCTATACCATCAAGGCACATCTAGAAAATACAATATGAAATAAAGTACCACTTACAAAGGCAGTAAAATATTAACTTTTCCCATGTCTACTTGGAAATACTTCAAAAGATATGACAAAATAGGTAATAAAATATTGTCATAGATGAGACAACATTTTCATGTAATTTCAGTGCATTCTCAATCCAAATTCCTCCAAGACACTTTGTGAAATGAAATAAATAAGGTCTAAGCCGTTTTTGTGGGCATGAGGTCCACTAATAACTAAGTCCAGTCTTAAGCAACAGGAGCTAAGGGGGAAGAATTACCCTATAAGATCCTAATGTATAATAGTTTTTTAAAAGTCTGTAAAATAGATGTACAGGAAATGAAAAGCAGATCAATAAAACAGGGTGTAGAGATTAGTAACATTTTATGATAAATAATAAATGTGGCATAGTTATTCAGTGAGAAGGATTGTTCAGTATATGGCACAGTTAATATGGACTTGTTGCCTACATGCCTGTATAAACAGCTCATTAACAAATATGTAATTATATTTCTACTCTGCATTGATGGGGTTCAGGGCACCTTTGTTTCCTTATGAAGGCTCTTGTGTTATGGAAAACTTATATTAAATAAATCTGTATGCTTTTCTCCTGCTAATCTTTGTTGGTTTAATTTTCAGAACAGCCAGGGACCCTAAGAGGGTTGAGGAAAATTTTTCCTCCCCTAAAAGATTATAAAAACTAATTGGATAGATTAGATTAAGCATCTAAATTAAATGTGTAAAATTACAAAACTAATAGAAAAAGGTGTGGGAGGAGAATATATCTGTGATCTAGAGTTTGCAGAAGGAATTCTAAAGGAGACTGGAAAGTAGCTAATAGAAAGTGAAACATTAATTTCATTATATCAAACAAAGATTTCTATTGAATGATGACACAAAACATCAGTTAAGTGACAAGTGACACATTTTTTAAAAAAACGTGCAATGTCTAAAACCATTAAGTTAAACTGTGTTTTATCAACTTTAAGATGTCCTTAATCTTAGAAATATCATTATGTTATGCACTGCTAATAAATAAAAAAAATACTAAAATTGTAGGCAATGTTTTGTCATTACTTAGAATTTTAAATTCAAAAATATTGAAATCATTCATTTAAACTTATTTAAACATAAAAGTGGGGTTTATGTAAACAGCTATGATCATGGTCATACATATAAGATATTCCTTAATTTCAAAGATGTTTTAATGTGTAAATAAGGTGCATCTTATATAGAAATATGATCATATCTAGTATAAACAAGAATTCCTGTAAGTTGACAAGCAATACATTGATATGTAATTGGAAAATAAGAAAAGGATTTGGATAAGAAATTCACAGAAAGAAAAGCCCAGTCGGCTATTATAACACAAGGAGGTATGTCAACTTGTTAATACCAGACAAGAGCAAATTTAAAAACTAGACACTGTTTAGAGCCATCAGATAGGTAACAATTAGATAGTTGTATAATACAGTATTACACTAGTATATATTTAACATCAATATTCATATATACTTTAATCTGTATTCCACTCTTAGGTATATATATATATGCACTCACATAAGCCCAGAAGTTTGTATGGGAATATTCTTTACAATCTATACAAACAAAGAGCTGAAAGCAACCTATATGTTCATCATTAGGGGAATGGACAAATAAAATGTAGTACTGACACACTACGGAACACTCTTCAGCTGACAGAGACAAAGAACTAGCTGGTGTACAGCAACATAGTTTAATAATTGAATAAAATGTGTATAAAATGAGAGTGAATGAGTTTATAGCAATACATTTATCTAGATCAAAGGGATATACACGTTAAATAAAATACACATTTTACGAAGAATCATGCATATTAAAGGCCATATTATATAGACGTTAGAAGGGTACAGATGAAATGGCAAATAAAAACAAAAAGAAATAAATAAAAGCCAGAAAACCCTGAGATTTATGGACAAAGGATAGAAGTATCACATAAAATGACCATGATTGACTCAGTTTGTGCTTAGATCATTCATAACACACAACTGTATTCCTGCTTATGACTCTGAAATCTCCTATTACCTCTGCAACTATTTTCTTTCTTGATAGAAAATGTACAGCGATAGACAAGATACAATTCACTCATTTGGCCACGTTATTATTTGTTATACATGCATGTTGAGTAACCAAAACTTTCTAACTGGTTAAATTTTTACTTTGCTTCATTCTTTATAGGTACCATTAGAAAAAAAAAAGATATGTGATTTGCTCTCTCACAGTCAATCACACAATTAAAATCTGTTTGCAATTTTCATTATTCTCATATTTTTACACGGTTTTATAGGCAATGGAATGGTTCATTCCCTAAGGGGCTAACATAAAGAATACAGGATTATAAGCGTGAAAATGCTTTGAGCTTTTAGCATGTAAAGCACTCCACTATTAGGTAGTTGGATTTGAGGTAAGTAAAGTGTCAAGAGAATTAACAAATAAAAGTTGAACAAATCACTCTGATGAAATTTAAAAAGGAAAACTTGCTTCAAATTCCTTTGTTCTTTTTAGGAGAGAATGCATTCCAGGTCAGACACACAAGGGGAAAGAGTAGACAAAATTTATAGTAAAACTCTATTTGTTTTATAAATGCACAGTGTACAGAATTTGCAAGGTAGATGAGGGTAGACTGCAAAATTTTAGATATTCTAAACATTTCTCCAAGTTCCCGAGTTTTCTTCCTCTGAGGGAAACACTACTGTTAGAGTTTTGTTTTCTTTTTAAAGACATTTCATAGATAGACCCACGTGATTGTATACACGCGTATTTGAGTATAGATAGAGCTTTTAAAACATGTAACTGATTACTTGACATTTTCTTCATCAAAAATAATTCTCTGTAAAATGAGATAAAATAAACAGCTTTGAAAAGTAGAAACACTTTTCCAACTATAGAAAACAGATACATGAGACCACCTGGTTACCTGGTTTAGTGTCTGGTGCAAAGTCAGTGATCACCTCCTGAATCTCCCAAACCACTTCCTGTATTTGGGTCACCCATGCAGAAGTTCACTGGGCACAGACCTGTTAACCTTTCACACTAAGGGTTATAAACTCTACTGTTATTTGAAAAGCATGTGCCTTGGTTGCAACAAAACCCCCTGAAACTTTAACTAGCAATACATGTAGGGGCCAATTTCCTTTCAACCCTAGGAAGCACAGCTCTGCCCCTCGTGGAGTGCCAGGAGCTTCCTATGCATGCAAGTTCCTTATTACTGAGACTTAATAGAAAGCTGAAATTAAATGTTTCTAAACTATAACTAGAAATTTCTTTCCAAAATAATTCTTCTATTCTCACTACATTGCAAAAGGGTAAAGAGTAGAAATTTATTCCTTGTAGTAAAATTTGACTATAAAATGTAGATTTCTGAAACTAACGTTATGTTCTCTCTCTATATATGTATATACACATCATTTTTGCATATATGATGAAAACAGGCTTTTACTGTCATGATAGTATCAGAGTTTACAGAAGACATGACATCCTGCAAAGGAAAATAATTGTTATTATTCTGATGTTGTATACCAACCATTTACTGAATGCACAAGGTATTTCTAAAAGTTTTTAAATACCTATCTCACTTGACATTATTAATAAACCACTTATCTACCAAGATGGACATTCTCTCCTAGTAGCTTTTAGTGGTACCAAGAATATTTAATTATCTTCTGTACTCTTAGGAAATTTACATTGAAAAAAAATAAAATCTGGGAAATTGGCCATAAACTTATAGTCCAAGAGAATAATGTTCCTGAAAAGACATAAGCTGTGAAGCTTCTAGTAGCTAAAGCAATAACAGATGTAAATTTCCCAATTAGTTTTAATAGGGAAGAATCTATCCTTCTCTAGAAAAATTAAATATACCCATTATCAGAAAAGTATTTCACCTTGATACCATTTGATTATACGGTGGAGAACATTTCTTTTGACATTTAAGCTTCTGGTAAAATGGAAACTTGGAGCAATAAGTAATTCCAACCCAGCCCTTGAAAGCTCACTGCATCATTTGCTAAATGCCCACATCCAGAGAAGAGACACAAGTGTGGAGCAGCTCATGAATTCTCAATCATATGCAAGCCTCTACACAAGTCCTTGAAGCAGTCATAGAGAAACCGCCTTCTGCTGATAATTGCATTCAGAAAACTCACTCATCATAAGAAAGGATGGTGAATAGTTATGCTGAGTCCGTGGTTATAAGTTGGCAATAAACCTAAAGAAAATTGAGGTCATTTGTTAGACTATACAATACCAAGCTCTTCCCTGAGACTCAAAAAATTTCATTGATAAAGTGGAATTGAATTGAAAGTGGTTACAGAAGACTGTTACTGGGGCTGCATTCCACCAAATGATATACAGACAGCAAGGAGATCAAAAAAGGCAAACACGGCGCTTTATTGCTAAGCCTTAGATGTTGTGTCAATATTACCATCTCAAATTTCAGAATGAACCAGATCACCATAACATGAATTTTACCTCCTTTTCTGGAGTTTAGTCAGAGGCATGAAAGCCACAAAATTTGGGCTCTTAAAATTATTTTATTGATCCTATCATGCTCTAAATCACGTTAATCTGATTAATTTCAACAACCATCTATTGAAAAACCACATGCAGAAAATCTGTGCTAGAGATTACAGAGTGAAGGATGCAATATTTGCTTTTAAGAAAGAAATACTTACTAACTTCCATAACATTCTCTTGGTCCATGACCCAACACATTAATTATATTTAATTCCATATTCCTCATCCCTCACTTGAGTATAATATATTCTAGTTCCAGAATCCATTGGTATGCATCCTTGTATTCTCAGTTCCTAAAACAGTACCTTATAAAATAGGCGTACTTTACCTTTTTTTTTTGAGGGATTATCCCTGAGCTAACATCCGCCACCAATCCTCCTCTTTTTAATGAGGAAGATTGGCTCTGAACTAAAATCCATGCCCATCTTCCTCTATTTCATATGTGGGACGTCTGCCACAGCAAGGCTTGACAAGCAGTGGGTAGGTCTGTGCCCAGGATCCGAACCAGTGAACCCCCGGCCACAGAAGCAGAGCGTGCAAATCTAACTGCTACGCCCAGGTCAGGCCCTGGCATACTCTACTCTTGAGGTGATTGATCTCAAATGATCATTTGCTATTGTTTCTGAGATTATATGCACTGGTGCAGACACTTTAGAGCACTTTGAGTGTTATAATTCTGCATAATACAAGTTCATCACGTCACTATGCTCGAACCATGGAGTTATGGTTCTTGTACAAGGACTACTGACCCACACATGGCTTCCCTTCTTCCTCTGATCTTTTTTTTCTATTCTCTTCTTCCCTCCTTTCCAGGCTTTCTTTACCTCATATTTTCTTCCCTTCCTTTCTTTTTCACACTGATGTAGTTTCCTCTGATAATCTCACTGGCTTAAAATATTCAATAGCTGTTTGTATGTAAGTGATTTATGTTACAATTTTTGAACTCTCAGTGTATTTCTTAACTCCACTTTGAAAATCTCTTATTACTGATAGACATCTTTGATTGGATATCAAAATTACATAAATTACTCAATATGTTTGTAATGGAATTTATAACTTTCTCCTCCTCTTTTATCCACCCAAATAAGCTTTTTAACCTATGTGTTTATTTTTGTTATTGACATTGTTATTCTGTAAGTTTGAAAATATAACAAGTTCATGAACTATAAACTATATTGCAATGTACAGAAAGTATAATATTACCCAGTACTATATCTTGCTGTCTTTCACAAATTCTCATTTTTTCACCATACTGTGTAGTGTAGTGGTTTTACTTAAAGGTGCAGGCTTTGTGTTTAGACAGACATGGATTCCTATCAGAGTACTTCTTTTTACTAGTTATGTGACCAGTTTTAAGGCTCAATTTTGTCATCTATAATATAGATATTATAATAATTGCTACATATTGTTGTTGTAATGATCAAGTGAGACAAGAAAGAAAGAGAAAGTTGTTAGCAGAGCTTGGTAAGTAGCAACTTCAATAAATTATAGTTAATCTTATTCATTAGAAATGTTACCATAATTTACAAAAGCATCAATGTTTTTATTCTGAATATTTTAGTTAAAAAATCTTTAGAGGCTGGCCTTGTGGCCTAGTGGTTAAGTGTGGCGCACTCCACTTTGGTGGCCTGGGTTGTGATCCTGAGTGTGGACGTATGCCACTTGCTGATGGCCATGATGTGGTGGCAACCCACAAATGAAATAGAGGAAGCTTGGAATGGATATTAGCTGAAGGTAGATGTTTCTCAAGCAAAAAGAGGAAGATTGGCAACATCTGTTAGCTCAGGGCTAATCTTCCCCAGCAAAAACAAACAAACAACAACAAAAACTTCAAAAACAAAACAATTGAAATAATTTCACAGTGAAAAGCCATATGCCTGACACCTAATTTCTGCCATTAACATTTTACTATAGTTACTTATCACGTGTCTATCTATCCATCCTTCAATCCATTCATCAATCAATCTTATTTCAAGGTAAATTGTAAACATTGGTGCACTCTCTGTTCTCTATACCTAGCATGCGTACCTAGAGTTTATATTTGCTTTCTGTTTTTATTTTTGGAGAGATACACACACACACACACACACACACACACAGAAGTCTTAAGAATAAAAGCACAAACTCTGTAATCCAAACTCCTATCAACATATTGAACGTTAATCTCATCCCAGAAAGTGCTCTCACGCATCTTCCCAGAGAATTGCCACTTTCATCTTTCAGAGGCAACTGCTCTTCTGATTTTTTCTCACCACATTAGTTTTGCCTTTGGGATTATTAGCTGTGTAAGATGCCTTTCACTCAGCAAAATATGTTTGAGATTCATCCATGTTGTTGCTTGTATCCTTGATTCACTCTTTGAAAAAATGAGTTTGTTTGTCCATTCTTCTATTGATGGACACCCAAGACGTTTCCAGTTTGGGGCTATTATGAATGAGGCTCTATGAAAATTCCTATAAAATCCTCTTGTGGTCATGTGTTTTCATTTTTTCTGCATGCGTATTTAGTAATAGAACTGCTAGATTACAAGGTAGGTGTATGTTTAGAAATATGAGAAACTACCAGATCTTTTACAAAGTGGTTGTACAATTAACATTCCTGTAAACTATGTATGAGATTTCAGTTGTTGTGTTACTTTTTCACATTTGGTTTTGTCTGTCTTTCAATTAGTTACCAGTGGCTAAGGTTTATCTGAAGTCTCTTCTCTGGTTTTTCGGTTCAGAAAAATCTTGTTTTATTTTAGTTTCCTGCACTGATGCTTATCCTCAGACTAACAGCATAAAAATGGTTGCTCACTCAGTGTTATTCCCTTTCTGCAATTTTAGACTCCCTTTTAGAATTTGTCTGCTTTTGATCATGTTCAAGTTGTGTTAAGTTTCATTTGTTTCCACAGAATTTATAATTATCTGTGAGAGGTTTGTGCCCAGTAGGAAATTCCTCAGCCAGACTGGAAGCTGAAAGCATCAAGTCTCATAAGCCTATTTCAATACCGTCCTAATTGCTCTCCCGTATTTCCCATTTTTCAAAAATTTCCCACCTGTTATTAACATCAATCTGAGATGAAACTTACTAATGCACGTAAGCCATTTCTCCATTAAAATTGTCTTTAATGGTTCCTCTGCTCATGGAAAAAATAGTTCTGAATCCCATAGTCTTAGCTTGGTGTTCAAGGTTCTCTATTATCCACATCTATACCAGTTTTCAATTTAGTTTCTCACAATATAGATACCATGAGAGAGAAAAGTTCTTCAGAAAACTTATTTTTCAAAATATACCACATTTGCAGTGGCAACATTACTTAAAATTTTCACCCTTAAATTTAATCTTCTGGATTCTTTTGGGCATGAATTTCAACTTTATTATTTATTAGTTATTTGATCTATGGTAGTAACCATTCTAGTAATAGTCAGAGTGTTAATATTAATAATAATACCAGCTGAAATGAATTAAATACTCACTCTGCTGGAGAAATCTTATTAATAAGTTGTAGAATAAGCACCCAATTTTAGATAAGACTGTTAATATATTGCTTAATTTCTATATCTTCTCCCTCAGTAAGGGTGAAGCTTTCCAAATTAGAAGGAAGAACATTTTTTTAAAATTACACAGGAGAGGAGTTGACCAAGATGGTGACGTAGGAGGCTTCTGAGTTCCCCTCCTTCCATAGATACACCGAATGGACAGCTACACATGGAGCAATTCTCTCTGAAAGGAATCCAGAAACGAGCTGAACCATTCCTGTGCATCAAACGTATGAGAAAACACTCACCTCAAGACGGTAGGAAAGGCTGAAACACACTCTCACCAAAAACCCCACTCCCGGCACAGCAACATACAATTGGGAGGAAATTCATGATTATCAATTTCTCCCTGAGGAGTAAATGGTTTAGACTTCACATCAAGAGCTCTAACTTTTCAGACTGCCACCTGAGGGACAGGTTCCCAAAACACCTAGCTCCCAAAGACAATGGGGTTTGTGTTTGTGAGATACATAAGAGAATATCAAATGAAAAAGCAATTTTTTATTTCTTTCTTTTCTTATTATTTTGTTGAGGTCACATTGGTTTGTAAAATTGCGTAAATTTCAGGTGTACATTATTATATTTCAGCTTCTGTACAGACAGTAGCGAGTTCACCATCAATAGTCTGGTCTCCATCCATCACCATACATTTGTACCCCTTTACCTCTTTTGCCCTCCTCCCATTCCCTTCCTCTCTGGTAACCAACAATCTGTTCTCATTATCTGCATCTTTGTTTACCTTCCACATATGAGGGAAATTCATAGAACAAAGAATCTTAAAATTTTGTGTGGAACAACAAAAATTTTGTGTGGAACAACAAAAGATTCTGAATAGCCAAAGTCATCCTGAGAAAAAAGAACAAAGCTGGAGGTATCACTCTCCCTGACTTCAAAATACACTACAAATGTATAGTAATTAAAACAGCGTGGTACTGGCAGGAAAATAGACACACAAATCAGTGGAACAGAAATGAGAGTCCAGAAATAAACCCATACATCTATGGAGAGCTAATCTTTGACAAAGGAGCCAAGAACATACAATGGAGAAAGAAAAGTCTCTTCAATAAATGGTGTTGGGAAAACTGGACAGCCACACGTAAAAGAATAAAAGTAGACCATTATCTTATACAATACACAAAAACTAACTCAAAATGGATTAAAGGCTTGAATGTAAGACCCGAAACTATAAAACTATAAGAAAACATAAGCAGCATGCTCTGTGACATTCATTTTAGCAGCATGTTTTTGAATACTTTGTCTCCTCAGGCAAGAGAAACAAAAGAAAAAATAAATGAGACTATAATGGAACTAAAAAGCTTCTGCACAGCAAAGGAAAAGGTCAACAAAATGAAAAGACAACCCACCAACTGGGAGAAGATATTTGCAAATCATATATCCAAAAAGGGGTTAATTTTTAAAATATGTTATGAACACATACAACTCAACAACAAAAAAATGAACAACCTGTTCAAAAAATGGGACAGAGGATGTGAACAGACATTTTTCCAAAGAAGATATACAGATGGCCAAGAGGAACATAAAAAGATGTTCAACATCACTAATTATTAGGGAAATGCAAATCAAAGTTACAATGAGACCTCACCTCAACCCATCAGAATAGCTATTATTAAAAGGATAGGAAATAATAAGTGTTGGAGAAAATGTGGAGAAAGGGAGCCCTCATATACTGCTAGCGGGAGTGCAAACTGATACAGCCACTATGGAAAACAGTATGGAGATTTCCCAAAAAATTAAAAATAGAAATACCATATGATCCAGCTACCCCATTATGGGGTATTTATCCAAAGAACATGAAAACACTAACTGAAAAAGATATACGCACCCCAGTGTCCATCACAGCATTATTCACAATAGCCAAGACTTGAAAGCAACCCAAGTGCCCATCAAAGGATGAACAGATAAAGAAGATGTGGCAATATACACAATGCAATACTGCTCGGACATAAAAAGACAAAATCGTGTCATTTGAGACAACACAGATGGACCTTGAGGGTTTTATGTTAAGTAAAATAAGTCAGAGAAAAACAAAAAGCAATTCTAAATGGATGTGCCCATACTCATGACAGCCCTCCACCCACCCTAGGGCACAGGGAGCAGGAAAATCATGCATCTCCGTCTTTTCCTGAGAGGCTTTTTTCTGCATACTTTAAATGCTGATGCCTGAGAGTCAGGTTTTTAATTTTGCAGGCACCGGGGTGCTGACTGTGATCCTCTCTAGAGAATGGAGAAGTCAGTGGACACTTCTCCTGCTTTCTCTCTCCAGCCTGCTCCAAGTCACCAGTATCTCGCTGAAAGGAGATTGAACACACGTCTCTGCCCCAGCTTCTATGGCTGCCACTGGAGCAATGAGCCCCAGATTACCCAGCTGTAGTAGCCAATGGGGGCTTGCACCCACAATTCCCATTGTAGTGTAGCAAACAAAAAGTTCTTAATGGGCACAGGAGCACCCTCACCCTCTGCCGCTCAGCAGCTGTACACCTGCTTCCAGCGTAGAGGGGGCAGGCAACAAAGCCATCTCCCAGTGTGTCCTTGGAAGGGGCTTAACTGCATCCTTTCCCAGCTGCTGACTGAGGGTCCAGCATCTCATCAGCCTGCCGCTAGGTGGCAGCTGCAATCCTTCCCTTTGGGACAGTAGTGACAGGTGTTGGCACACCCTAAACTACTGAGAGACACCAAAAACGAGGAAGGCAGCTTGAACAATCACAAAGGTTTGAGAGACAACCAAGAGCTCTGGACAAGCTGATTGACAAGATTCATCTCCTACGCAAGACCAGCCTGTCAAGCCTGGGAGTGGTGGCTGTTTTATCTAATGTGCAGAAACCAACACTGAGGGTCAAGGAAAATGAAGAAATAAAAGAATATGCTCCAAATGAAAGAACAAGATGAATATCCAGAAACAGGTCTTAATGAAACAGAGATAAGTGATTTATTTGATAGCATTCAAAATAATGGTCATAAAGATGCTCACTAAGGTCAAGAAAGTGATATATGAAGAATTTCAACAAGCGATAGAAAGTATAAAAACGTACCAAACAGAAATCACAGAGCTGAAGAATGCACAGAGCTGGAATGACGTGCCCTTGTTCTTATTGAATGGCTGTCTCTTCCTCCCTTCAGATCTGTTAAACTATGCTTAACATATTTAGGTGCTCTTATGTTGAGTGCATAAATATTTACAAATGGTATATCTTCTTGATGAATTGACTCCTGAAATTAAACAATCTAAGTGTCCTTTGACAGATGAATGGGTAAAGAAAATGGGGTGATACATATACAATAGGATATTATTCAGCCTTTAAAAAGAAGGAAATTCTGTCATTTGCAACAACATTTGTGAACCTGGAGGGCATTATGCTAAGTAGAATAAGCCAGGCAGAGAAACACAAATACTTATGGTATCACTCATATGTGGAATCTAAGAAAGAAAAGTTGAATTCATAGAATCAGACAGTAGAAAAGTGGTTGTCAGGGGCTGAGACTTGGGGAGAAATAGGGAGGGGTTGGTAAAAGGGGACAAACTTTCAGTTATGAGACCAATATGGTCTGAAGATCTAATGCATGGCATGGTGACTGCAGTTGATAACACTGTACTGTATAATTGAAATTTGCGGAGGAGAGTAGACAGGACAACAGTACTTACCAAAGATGAGTACATTCTTCTTTATGAGCACTACCCTTGGCCTTAGGATTTGAGACTTTGTAGATTTCTATGTAAATGTGAGTTTCTATGATATGCTCCAGAGGAAGTTATCTATGCATCTCAGAAATTCATGTGATCAATAATCTCTTTGAAAATGTGTGGGAAGTTGAATTTGTACATAAAAATTCACTCATTAAACAAATTCCTTAAATTTTAAAACTATCAAGATAACTAAAGTATTGTCGGAGCAAAGAGAGGCTGAAGATATCAGTAACTGCTTTGTTGTGTTCACACTGCAGATATCTGTGAAAAAGATAGTTTGCCTAAATATGAAGGAGATAGCTCCTAAAATGTCTATCATATAGATCCATATCACTCTACAGAGAAATTTGGAAGGAATCTTTCTTTTCTTTTTTTCTTTTGCTGAGGAAGATTCATCCTGAGCTAACATCCATTGCCAATCCTCCTCTTTTTTTTTTGCATGATGGACATTAGCCCTGAGCTAACATCTGTGCCAACCCTCCTCTGTTTTTTTGTACATGGGCTGCTGCCACAGCATAGCTGGTGAGTGGAGTAGATCCATGCCCCATGATCTGAACCCACAAGCCCGGGCTGCTGAAGCGGAGTGCATGGAACTTGAACTGCTCGGCCACGGGCTGGACCATAGAAGGATCCTTTCGTGAGAAATGTCTCTGAATTAAGGAAAAGACCAAGCAACAACAAGGGAGGATGGCTTACTTTACTTGTATTAACCAGTTTCTGTCCATTATGGAGCTAGTTGGAGATATTCGTGAATTAGTTACCGCGTTATTCTGCAAGATAAGGCAGTATAAATAAAATTCCCTTTAATGAGAAAGAAGAACTGACCTGACTTCCTTTTATTTATCACAGTTCCCAAAAAGGCCTTGCTACTGTAAAGGGGTCTTGGCATTGGTATAAAACAATGTAGTACATTTATTTGAATTTTATGCAAGAATAAGGCTTTTTCACATAAATTTTACCTACAATTTATTTTATTTTATTTTATTTTATTTTTTTTAAAGATTTGATTATTTCCTTTTTCTCCCCAAAGCCCCCCGGTACGTAGTTGTATATTCTTCGTTGTGGGTTCTTCTAGTTGTGGCATGTGGGACACTGCCTCAGCGTGGTCTGATGAGCAGTGCCATGTCCGTGCCCAGGATTCGAACCAACGAAACACTGGGCTGCCTGCAGCGGAGCACGCGAACTTAACCACTCGGCCACGGGGCCAGCCCCAACATTTTATTTTATTTTTTTAAATGAGCTTTTTTTTTTTTTCTTTTTTAAAGATTGGCACCTGAGCTAACATCTGTTGCCAATCTTCTTTCTTTTTTCTTCTTCCTCTTCCCAAAGGCCCCTAGTACATAGTCGTGTATTCTAGTTGCATGCCCTTCTGGTTGTGCTATGTGGAAGGCTGCCTCAACAAGCCTTGATGAGGGGTGCCATATCTGCACCCAGGATCTGAACCAGCAAAACCCTGGGCCACTGAAGTGGAGCGTGTGAACTTAACCACTGGGCCAAGGGGCCAGCTCCTAACTATATTTTATTAATACATTCTATCAAAAGAATAGTTAAAAACAAGTGATATCCACCACTCCTCTCTTTTTATATAGAGAATGTGTAAAATATTTAAAAGTATTTAGCCAATGTGCTAAGAAAAAAAACCTAAATGATAAATACACTATGAAGTGTTTTTTTTTTTTTTTTTTTTTTCTGAGGAAGACTGGGCCTGAGCTGACATCTGTGCCAATCTTCCTCTGTTTTATATGTGGTTTACCACCACAGCATGACTGACAAGTGGTGTAGGTCCATGCCTGAGATCTGAACCCATGGCCCTGGGTCGCTGAAGCTGAGTGTGCCAAACTTAACCACCAGGTCATGAGGCCAGCCCTCTATGAACTATTAAAATATGCTCTCTACCACAAGTAATACTCATATTTTTAAGGTCTTTAATCTTTTTGAAGGAATTAAAATAAAAACTGGATTTTCTGGGTTTAGATATGATGTTCTGCGGGCAAGTTAGGAATATTCAGTTAACTTTGGCACTGCATTAATTGAAAATTCTCTGTTTGGTTTAATGTTTCACAATATAAAGTGATTAATTCTTGATGCACTGATGTAAATTTAAGTTTTCCATCCAATGGTTATTACTAGACACGTAATACAGTAGCATTTCCCTTGGGCTTAAAAACAGAACTGAGAAAAGCATATTCAAATATGTGCTTCCTGTGTAGTGTTGTGTCAGTGACTTACTGAGTTACTGTCATTCATATATTCCCATTTATTGAGCATCTGTGCTGGTCAGACTGTAATTGGCAATGTGTAAAAATGCAAGAAAAAAGCGTATGGCCAATGATCTTTGTAAACTCACATGCGAGAGGTTTCCCGGTATTCTAACGTGTTATTAAACAAACTATTGAGGTGTGAAAAAAATCTTTATTTCTCAATGCCTAAGTCTTATTTATTTTGAGTTTAAAGTTCAAAAAACTCTATTTCTAGTATAACCATATTTTCTTGTCTCTGCTTTCATGATTTACTCAAATAACCATGCATTGTGTATTATCAATCATGCTTTAAGAATAATTATGCACAAGAAATGTTTTTAGTTTGAAGGAATAAAAAACATAAAAAATTTTTTCTATTATAGGAATGTATAGTCCAGTAAAAAATACCATCATTCTGTAGATCCTGCTTTATTATTGGGCACATGTAAAGGTAGATAAAACTGTGTTCTAATAAGCAATACCAACTTAATAGAAAATCATAATATGTGCTGGGCCATGGACTGAGTGCTATGAACACAAAGAATAATAACAATGATGTCAACAGAAACACTGATGACAACAATAATTGCTGGCAATTATTCAATGCTTTTACTCTGCTAGATAATGTTAATCACTTTATGTACATCATCTGTTTTGAATCTCCTTTTTCTTTTAATACGTTGTTGGATTCAGTTTGGGAGTATATGGTTGATAATTTTTGCATCCATATTCATAATGAGTAGGACCTGTAGTTTTCTCATGTTGTTTTTGTCTGTTTTTGGTATTACAGTAATACTGGCCTCATGAAGCTAAAGATGTGCCTCCTCCTCTTCCGCTTTTTTGGGAAGAGTTTGAGAAGGCTCTTGCTGCTAATTCTTTAAATGTTTGGTGGAATTCACCAGTAAACTCATTGGTCTTGGACATTTATTCATTAGAAGATTTTTGATTACTAATTCAATGTCTTTAGTTGTTATAGATCTGTTCAGATTTTCTATTTCTTCTTGAGTCAGTTTTGCTAATTTATATGTTTTAAGGAATTTGTCAGTTTTAATCTAGGTTATATAATTTATCAGTGTACAACTTTTTATAGAATTCTCTTATAATGGTTTTCATTTCTCTAGTTTAGTATTAAGCTAGCAAAGTAAATGTTTGAAAAGAAGAATTGAGTTATCCAATATAGACCATTCATCAGCACTGATATGGATGAATGAAACAGATCATATATGGAAATCCGGAAGCTATGCACATGCAGGGGCTGGAGTAGGACTGAGATATAGGGGTAATGCAAAGTCTGTGGAAAGTTGCTGACTTTTCTGGTTTTACCTCTGTAAATTGGTAGTGAAACATTTGAAGGTGGGCTTGAGTTTGCTGTGGGTTGGCCTAGCTAGCAGTTGGGAAGGAAATAAACATCATGCTTAGGAAAAACAAGAACAAAATGGCATGGCTTTGTCTGTCTCTCAACACTTCTTAATCAGTGGCAACTTTAAGAACTTAACGGCTACTGTATCACCTTCACCTTCCAAATATTATGCAACTTCACTTTGGGTCAATTCTAACTTGGAATTGCATGAGAAAGAAGATTCTAGAAACCAAATTGATGATATAACAACCAACCCAATATGTTGATCCCAAATTAAAGTTTTAACAGGAGATAATATCGTTGTATCATTTTTTTCCTAAGAATTAGCTACCATACTAAAATAAAAAGCGTTCCTGTGATGAGGTGGATAGAAATCAGACATTAATGAAAATGGAACTGAAAGACAGAGAGATTCCTTGATCACATCCTCTAGTAGCCTCACCATTCCGGACATTGTTTATATAAGAAAAATAGGGGCTGGCCTGCAGCCAAGTGGTTAAGGTTACACACTCACTTCAGTGGCCCCGGGCTTCACCAGTTCAGATCCTGCATGCAGACCTAGCACCACTCATCAAGCCATGTTGAGTCAGCGTCCCACATAGCAGAGCTAGAAAGACCTACAACTAGAATACTGGGGGGCTTTGGGGAAAAGAAGAGGAAAAAAAAATATTGGCAACAGGTGTTAACTCAGGGACAATGTTCAAAAAAAGAAAAAGAAAGCCATATATGGTTAAGGCAGTGTAATTTGGTTGTCTAACATATGCCGCCAAAGATAATCCTAATGGATAGACAATTTGTTATTGGAAGTGGAGGATCAAAAAGAGTGTCAATTTCACCAGAAAGTTAGGCCCTAACTCCAAGATCACAGTGCCCCAATGGAAGAATACGTGAAGTAAATGCTTCCTGAGGCCCCTCTGAGTATTAGAGCTCTGGGAAGAAGATCTAGATAGAACAAAATATCATAAAATAAGTGGAAATAAGAATCAGGAATATAAATTAAGGTGGAAGAAATGGATTTATTTTTTATTGTAAGCAACATTAAGACCCATAAACCCAATGGTCCATCTTGTCTTCCAAAGTCTTTGATGGTGACTAATATTGAAAATTTTATTTGTTATATAGGAATAAGTGATATAAGAGATTGGCAATTGCCTGCATAGATATAACATCAAAAGAAGAATAAGAAGGTGGAGTGTACAGATCTAATTAATGAAGGAGCTTGTATACTTCATCAGTCTCAAAGATGTAAATCGGAGTATTGATTTGAGAAAGTGTGGATCTCAAAGATTACTGATGGAATGGAATCTGCAGTCCTAAACATGCCTCCAGAGGTACTGGCCCTAAGTTGAGGATTACAGACAAAAATAATCAGGCTAGCTCTATTGTTTCAATGTAGAATAATGGCCTTTGAATTAAAGAATTGTTGCCAACTGAAGAAGTGGTGGTTCTCTCTATGAATTAGAGGGAGGGTTCATGAACAGAAACAGGATGGAAGGAATGATAATGTGCAGCAATAACATTTAACTCAATTCCTAAATGATGAAAAGGAAAACTATATTTAAATGAACAGAGTAGAAATGTGGGTTTTAAGCTTTCTGTGCCTATCCAAATCATTATCAATCAAATGATCTATTTTAGTTTTTATGAAATCCTCTAGGTCTTAATTATTTATTACTCTAGTAGCACCTCTCCACAACTCAAGTATAACTGATGATACTGGAAAGGCAAGAGTATATGGTGGTATATGCCTAGCCCTGGATTTGATCCTTAGCTCTACCACGCATTGGCTATACAATCTTGGAGGAATTTATTAATGTTTTGAAGTCTCAGTTTCCTATAATAAAATTAACCAGTAATATATATTGGCAAGTTTTTAACGTGGATTTCATGAACAAACGTGTGTAACATGTTAGACTGTCTTAGAAAATATTAGTTAGAGAGAGCTTGTTTCCACGGCTTTTTCTTGGGAATCTCAGTGTTTTCTGAAACTTCCTGGTGAAGGAATCTGGGTCAGGAGGGATGTCAAGCAGAAATATAGCTCTGCTATAACTAGCTCTACTTTGATCTGTTTCTAATCTTGTGATTTTATATAACATTTTGTTTAAAATCGGGGTTAGTAATAGGAAGGCAATATACATTTGGATTTGATCTTTACAGTCAAGAGTATTCAATCCCCATGTTTCCTTTTCAGTTCCCATAACTATTTGAAGAGATGTTTTTATCTCTGCATTATAGAAAAATAAAATGAAGCTTTGAATTTCCAGAGTCATAACTAACACCTGGGTCTTCCAACCCTAAGACGATGGCTTTTGATTCTTTAAATCTCACGGTAGCCTTATAAGACAGAAAAGGCAATACCAGTATCTAACAAGAAACCTCAGACCAGGGATGTGGTACAAGTTGATTGAGTTCAAGGTTTGAACACAGAACTTTCACTGCTGGATCAATACTGTCTCCTTTTCTGCATTCTGGGAGCCAAATGGATTGATAGCATACTATGTTATAAGATACTGCAAATGGTAAGGTTATTAACTTCCCATCCTAGATACTTTGCTTCTAATATTATGATGTGAGCATCAACATTTTAAATTATAGAGGAGTTTTATTTATTACACTCTTCATTTGAAAATAAATACATTTTCCCCTAAGTACTACTGAATTTCTTTTTACCTGGCTTTTAAAATTTGAGAAGTGATTTATGAAATATTTTCAAATTTCTTTTTCTATTTGCTGAATTTTGAGTGCTGGTCTTTTAATCGGTTTTTTTCTTTTTGACAGAAAAAGATGCCTCAAACACAGGTAAAGCTCTCTAGCTTTGTTAACATTATTGAGAGCCTTCGAATAGTTAACTTATGTGCATTTCAAAGAAGACCTTGTCAATTTTATAGTTAGAAAACCAAATGGATTTCTATAATCAAGTCCAGGTGTTTATATTTGTATTTGTGGATGTGTCTGTGTGTGCACATGGAATAAGATTTATGATTCTTTATGTTAGATTTTAAGTTATTCAGGATGAAATGACTATTTCTACATTATTTTCAGATTGAATGCTAGGTTATTCTCCTCATAGCCGAATGCAAACCCAAGAATAAGATTATCTAAAATTTCCCACACCAACTAAAATGTTGGTTAAACTAATTACTTAGAGAAAATGTACATGTTCATCTGTCTCCAATGCACAGAGTATAAACATTTGTAAATTTTTTTCTGCATATAACTTCATTCTATATCTAATTTTACTCCCTTAGTTTTTTCATCCTAGAGTTGCTATGCTTGGTTTTCTAAATTTCACAGTATTTGATGCTTTGTCCATTATATACCTAGAATTACTGTCATACCTATAAGAAATTTTCATTAACTTTGAGTTTGTGTTCTAGAAGAACACAAGTTCTTAGACTTTAATACGTAAAATATTAACCAAGTATTTTGTAAGGAAATATGTTTGATGAATAATGGGAATATTAACCTTAGACTTGTTTATTTAGGTCTCAGAATCTTACTGTATTTCATGGGGCATCTCAACCTAATCAAGTTTCATGGAATGGAGTTTGAGAAATTTTGATTTACTTTATGAAACTTTTTCCTGTTACGTGTGCTTGGAAGGAAGTGCTCAATGAAAAGGGAAATAGGAATGAACAATACAAGTTTGAAATTCCATTTATAGTTCTCCAACATACTGTGAGAAAAATAGCTTTTCTTTACCAGAAATAGTTATTTGGTCAGGATCCTTGTAAAGGATGATTCAGAAAAGTAGGACACTATCCTTTCTTGTTAATGCATCCTAATCCCAAGTAATTATAATGCATCTCATTTCTTAAATAAGGACTTAACTGAAAGCAAGAAAACAAAGGGATATTTAAATAATATCTATTCTAGATCTTTGGCACGTCCCTCCAGTTACCTTCATTTCCTTGGTATTCTTTCACTTTACACATCTGACTTCTCTCAATGCCCTTTAGTTCAGCTAGCACACAAAACTATAGTCTTGCGTAGACACTATACCTGTCACTCAGAACACAGCAGAATCTCTTGCAGGACTTTGTACTTTCATGACTGCTTTCATCCAAGGATCTCATAAAACGTGGCAAACATGATCTCATTATTCCTCAGGATATCCCTGTGAAGTTGGTGGGTGGCTCGTATTATTATCCCAATTTTGTAAAGCGTTTTATCCAGTTTACTTAAAGTATTACTCTCTGTGTTATGCAGCTTTTATGAGTGATTAATGTGACCAAGGACATAGAGAATACAACGCATACCTAGGAAAAGGACTTGTGCTAACAAGAAAGGCCCAGTGCCTCGTCTCTTAGATGTTGCTTCTCTTCTGTGTTGTAACAGACTATGGCTCAATTCTGACATATCATTTTTACCAGTATTTTTTAAAACTGCTGCAGTCCTTGTGAGGCTTATGTTATTCTTCAGTTGTTTTTCCTCTGGATCCTCGAGATGAATAGTCTACATAAAATACAGTTTAATATTTTAGATATATCTTGAAACCCATTATAAACCTACTAAAATAACTTAATCATTAAACAGCTTCATTTATATGAACTATACATCAGGAATCACTGAGTTCATTACCCTGTTAATTTGGCACACTTTATCATTAAGAAAGAAAAATCTTCAATTTCAGGCTAATGGTTACTTCTGTGTTTAGGAAGGGTAACACAATACAGGGGTGGGGGTACAGAAGGAGTTAGGAATTCTGTAATATTTATTCCCTAAATTACGTGTGAATATAAGATACATTTTATGTTATTATTTGTGGCTTTTTTATATATCTACTATTTCATAATTAGAAAGGAAGAAAAAAATAATGTTCATGATGTTATCAGGCAGTAAGATAGATCATGTAGAAAAAAATCAGATTTGGTGATGAGATGCTTAAATGGTTGGAATAATTTTTAGATGTATTATGTTGAGTCACCTGTTATATAGGGGAGGTAGTGAATAGCATGTGGAGATCTGAAGCCCAGAGAGACAACTAAGATAGACTTCTTGATTTGGAAGTCATTGATATGTCAATTTTTGCTGAGGCTAAGGGAGATAAGGTTTCCTTGAGTCTCTAGTTTGTAGGTGAGTGAGAAGAAAGTGCCTAAGATTTTACCACGAGACAAAGCAATTTTATGAGAGGGGCAGAGGGAGAGGAGTCAAGTAAAGAAAATGATATAATGAGTTTTCAACTCAGAGTGCAACAATGTGCACCAGGTCCTATCCCTGTCCCTCTTTTAGGGTTCTCTGTAGCTTTGAAATTCTGAGATATTGTTGGCAGTCATTCTTCAGCCATTCTTTAAAGGAGTTTCATTGTAAAGGGAAGAGAGATAGGGAGAGACTAGAAGTAAAGCCGTAGCTAGAGGGCATATGGGTTTTTCTTATTATTATTGAAACAGATTAGAGATGTGTAAATATGTTTAAGTAGCCAGTCAAGGAAAATAAGAAGAAATTGATGACATGAGAATGCAGTAACTAGTCTGCTACTTTGTTATACAGTAATGGATCATAAAACCAAATAGAAATCCCTTAGAAATAAAAAGGGCAAAATCATGTAGAAGAGGTTGATTTCCATAACTAATAATATGATAATAAGTATAGCTAATAATTTCAGGCGTAGTATTTACCAGGCCCTATTCCAACCACATTACATGTGTTGAGTCGTTCACATCTCACAACTCTATGAAAGTACTGTTATTATCCTCCCAGTTAACATGTAAGAAAGTGAGACACAAAAAGGATGAGCAACTTAGATGAGATTTGAACCTAGGACATCTGCTTTCAGATTTGGGACTTTCAATTACCATGCTATGCTGTTGCTATAAGGTTAGATCTTTGAGACAGGAAAAAGAGATCAAGAAGTAGGCAAGGGATCATAGGTTCATTGAGGGCTGAAACTTGGAGCCCAAAGTGACAATGAGAACTAAGGCTCAACGTGAAGTGGTGAGGAAGATGGGAGGCAAAAGTGTGTTTATTAATCTTTTAAAGCCACAAATTATTTCTAGGTTATTCTTTTTAGAAATATTTTCTAGAAATGCTAAAATATAAGGTAGGATATTCTTCCAGTGAAATTATAGGAAAATGGGTTTACCGAGATAGACACACACACACACAATAACTCTAATAACCCCACAAGTAATCCAACAAAGCAAACACCTAGATTTTTCAGTTACAGCACTTTTCTAGCATACTTTTACCATGCGCTATATTCAGACAATTTTCATAGATGGTGTCCTAAAGGCAGGCAATATTTACAAAGAGTGCAAATGTCTTTTCACTTGTCTATAACATTTACTATTAAATTTTAACAGAGTTATGAGTTTATAGAGCAAGACATTTTCAAATTAGAATGAGGGTAGAGAGGAAAAATAGGTGTTTTTGCTGATTATGATAATAAATGTTTTTCTTGACCTGAATATAGAGAACAAATGAGAGCTGTAGGTACAGACTGAGGGTGATAAACGACCTAGCAGATGCATTGGAGAAATAAACATATGTCTGTGAGAGAAATTTGCAGTTCAAACTGAACGATCAAACCAAACTGATCTTTGATTTCAAGAACCAAAAATCATCCTACTTCCTGTGTCTTTGCAAAAATAAAAGTGTATGACATCTCATCAAAAAGGAAACTATAATCTGTGTCATTCCATGCACATTACCTGCCTGTGGAAGCAATGCTGAGATTAAGGTAGTTTTCTGTTCTATATTTTTTTCCTAAATAGAACTTTCTTTTTTCCTACAAATCAAATTATAACAAAAGTGAAGTATAAATTATCTCTAAAAGTTATAAAATGAAAATACTTTAAAAGGCATTTAAAAAGACTTAAAATAGAACTCTTACTTCTTTTCAAATGTTATCTTTCCAAATTCTTCATCCTAGTTGAAATCTCATACTTTCTACCAGTTATACATGTGTGCCATTTTTTACTTTTTCTTTCTAGATTTTTGTTCCATTATTAACTAACATAGATTATAAGTTGATTAAAAAATATATTTAAAATGACACTTTATTGTTAATTTGTACACGATTAATGCATGAAATTTTGAAACATGAAAAAATGCATTTATATCTCATAATCACTGCACTCAGAGGGAAGAATTGTTAATATTTTTGCACATAGCTTTTAACTATTTTTCTGTAAAAATGTGTTGTTTTGAAGGAGTGATTATACTGTGCATACTCTAAAAACACTTTATTTGAAATCATTTCAGGCTTACACAAAAATGTTGAAAATAGAAACTCTAGAGAACACTTGTATGCCCTTTACCCAGATTTAGCTATTGTTAACATTTTGTGTCATTTGCTTTATGTACTTACTGTTTTCATGTCTTTTCTCATTCAATATGCTCTGAACAGATCAGTAAATATTCTTCTACAACTTAATTAATAGATGAAATGTTTAATTGTGTGTTTATAATATGGTAACACCCTAGTATAAATGCTTTACATGTATCTTATAAAATCCTAAGCTAATTCTACTTTATGCATATTTATGCGTATTTTATGCTTGATTCTATTTTGTGCGTATTTTAAAGATGAAGAAGATGAAGAAGAGGAAGGTAAAAGACCAGCTAAGTGCCATGCCTGAGGACGTCCAGCCAGTAAGAGGAAGAACGGGCTTTAAAGTTAGGTGTGCTAGCTACTCCTTGCTGTGTAACAAATTACTACAAACTTAGTGATTGGAAAGTACAAACATTTATTTTCTTTCAGTTTTTGTGCTGCAGGAATCTGGCAAGTGATTTCGGTGGGTGATTCTAGCTCAGGAAATCCCAGGAGACTTAAGGTGTCAGCCAGGACTGCAGTAATCTCAAGGTTCACCTGGATGGGGCTCCGCTTCTAAGCTTACACACATGGTGTGTGTCAGGCTTCAGAAGATCTGCTCCCAGGCTCACTAATGGGGCAGCTGGCTTCTCTTGGAATGAGTGATCCTAGAGGAAGCGAGAGAATGTACTTAACTGTCTTTTAATAACACAATCTTGGGAGTGACACCCCATCACTTCTATCATATTCTTTTCATGAAAAGTGAATCAATTAGCCCAGCCCAAACTCATAGAGAGGGAATTACAGAATCTCTTGAACATTAGAAGGTGAGGGTCATGGTGTGCCATCTTCAAGGCTGCCTACAATACCAGGTTTTCCTGACTTTAGAGTCTATGCTTCTAGTGATTACTTGTAATGCTTTCCTACTGGAAGATCGTTACTCTCCTGTAAGAATACACCATATTTTGTATACAAATTCCCAAGTGTGATTATTTAGGTTGCTTCCAATTTTTCTTTGCTATTACAAACTTTGCTGTGGCAAATAATGCTTATTTATTATCATTTCCTTAGGAATTAATAAAATAATACCTATCCATCATCTATGTATGTATGTATGTATCTAATCTATCATGTCATAAAGCAGTTATTTTTCAAAAAATCATTGAATTTAGAGTAAGAAGATCTGGTATAATAAATGAAAATACATTTCACGTCTGGAACTAGTTTTTTCACCTATAGACATAATTCTGGAAGGGCAGAAAACGCCTGCTGTTTATCTTTGGACCTCCAGATCCGATGACAGTGCCTGGTTTTCAGTAGACACTCAGTATCTTATATAAGAATGCTCATAAAATGTAAATGACATATTGAATGAGAAATCATTTGGCAAATTACAAGGAGTTCTAACAGTTTAAAGTCTTAGAAAAAAATTTAAGAACTGGCTATAGTTAATTGCCAGAAGAATTATTATCATTATTCTTAGCACTAATTTTTTTTGAGGAAGCTTAACCATGAGCTAACATCTGCTGCCAACCCTCTTTTTGCTGAGGAAGACTGGCCCTGAGCTAACATCTGTGCCCACCTTCCTCTACTTAACATGTGGGACGCCTGCCACAGCATGGCTTGGTGAGTGGTCTGCACCTGGGATCTGAACCAGTGAAACTCGGGCTGCTGAAGCAGAATGTACCGCTGCATCACCAGGCCAGCCCCAGCACTTTTTATTTTTAAATCCCACTTTGACTTATTTTGGATTCTGATTTCAGACTGGTCCAGTATTTATTTATTTATATAGGTAGGTAAGTAGGTAGCTATTTTGTTAGTTAATTTTAATCAATTTTTTGATAATTTCATCCAATTTTCATCGTTAATTCTGCATTAGGAACAACCACTACAATTCATTATAGATTTTCTCTATGTTTTTTCATCATTAGATCAATGATAATCAGATCACCTCTATTTCTCCCCCTCATTATTCTATGGTGTTTTGATTGATATTTCGACAGTCAAAAGTGCCTTTCTACCTGCAAGTTTACTGTATATCCTTCTCGTTTAAAAGATTTTCTGAAATGAACATGTCCTAAAAGATTGTCTTTGCTTACTAGATTCCAGGTTCAAAGTGCCACCCTTTTCTGGTTCCAGCTGTTAATCTGTACAAAGGTATTTAGATTGGCATTAATTTAATTTGTTTCAACATGTTAGTTCTAAAATCCATTCGTTGTAATCGCCATTTGTCAAATTTTTGTCCGAATATATTATTTTTGAACATTATCTATGTTTGAAAAAGCTATTTAATTATACAAGACAATGTCAGCATCCCAAATGAATAAAATATTTATGATACCCTTGTTTACTATATATACATTTTTTTTTTTGGTGAGGAAGATTCACCTGAGCTAACATCCACTGCCAATCCTCCTCTCTTTTCTCTTGAGGAAAGTTAGCTCTGAGCTAACATCTGTGCCAATCTTCCTCCATTTTTTGTATGTGGGATGCCTCCACAGCAAGGCTAATCAGTGGAGCATGTCTGGCCAGGATCTGAACCTGCTAACCGGGACCGCTGAAGTGGAACACGTAGAACTTTAACCACTATGCCAGGGGGCCAGTGGTTTATAATTATAGTTAAGTTTATAATTTGAATTAATTATTTCACTGAAATAAAAAAGGATTGATTTTCCGGTATTTTTTCCAATACAACAAATATTTGTCGAGTTCTCATCATGTGCCAGGCACTGTCCTTGGTTTTAGCAGTATAATAGGAAATGCTCAAAAGTCATGCTGTCATGAAGCAACATGCTAACTTCTGGAGATAGAGGATAAACAAACAAACAGAGAAAGATGATAAGCAAACTTACAATATTCATTTTGGTAATAAGTACTACCAATAAAAGTTAAGGTGCATTTCCATTAGCTGTGCTAAGAACTGTATGAGTAGGAATAAAACATGAGCTTTCTATTCAAAATCTTTGAATGTATAGATTTTCAAATGCATATGAATCACTTTATAACCGATTCATCTTTCAAAAGATTAATTCTTAGATATCCTATTTATGTTACGCTGACAAATAACAGTGAGGCAAAACAGTAAACACAGATTTTTCATATGAGCTCAGAAACCATGGGCGGTTGGGTCCACCAATTCAAACAGTTAAGCATGCTGTGTTTATTCACTTAATTGAGTGAAAGAATATTCTACTTGCGTCTTCAATTTATCAATGGTCTAGTTTTGAGATTAAAATAAGATTAGACCATGTTTTTTGGCATTCACCCAGTGCCCTAGAAATGACAAAAGAGTCATTTTCCCTTTCTTTTCCATCAAGCTTGTGCCTAACCAGAGATGTAAGGATTTCATATCTATCTGAAGAGAATTTTAGTAGACATTGAGAAATAGCAAATTAGTAGTTCTTTTGTTTTTATCACACGCAATGTAGATAAACACTGAGAGCTGGTAATCAGACTCTCTTGGACAACTGTATCCTGACCACTGTTTGGACAAGAAACTTTCCCTCTATGCTACTGAAGACTCCATTTTGGAAATATACAATGTTGCCCACATGGGTTTACTGTTTGTTAAAATACTGGCTTATAATTATGGAAACCCGAGTGGTGTATTTTTCGATTTGGCATGGTAAGAACTAACGATTTTATGATAAAAGATAAGCATGTTGACATTTTAGTTTTTATTTTGTGTTTTCATTAGACTTTTTATTAAAGGCATGCTGCTACTCATAAAATGTAAACTTGGCAAACAGGACACCTAGCATCTTGTCTGGCAGTAAGAGCAAATCATTATTTTATTTCAATTCATTTTTCAGCTGTGAACGGAAAAGAAATTGAAAGTCGATAATAAATTAAACATAAAAGCAGAGACCCAAAGGCTAGTATGTGACAAGAGATGGTACTTTTCAATGTTATATTTGGAATGAATAAATAAAAACTATGGTCAGTCAGGCATATTAGTTTGAACTTGAGACAAATTAAATGTTTCTTCTTCAAATAAACAAATTATTATAACCATTGGTTTGCAAAGTTATGGTAGGTATTTTATTTTTCATAATATCATAGTTACTGAGTAAAATCCAATAAAATTTTATTTGTAGAGGACCTTGAGGATGCTTGCATTTTTTCGATAAACATTAATAAAAAGAAATTTCTGTTATTTATGTTTACACTCACAAAGAATTTTTTAAGAGTGATGTTCAGTCGTTTGGTGAGGTAAAAAACAGTCTCATAACCAAGGTGAACTGGGGTGAATGCCACCATTAAGGAGGTTAGAATTTGTTATCTTAAAGGTGAGTATTCACTTAAAAAAATCATCTGTTCAATTAGATGTCTGCACCCAGAGAGCCATAGTAGTGGAAAGAGAAATAGATTTATACTCCAAAGGCTCAGTTTGAGTCTCTCTCTCCTATTGTTAAGCCTTAGCCAAAAGTCACTGGCTAGTTATAGTTCTCTTATTAATAAAAGAAATTTTGTGAAATTAAAAGTAATTTTGTGAAAAATTGATACAGTAATCTATGGGAAAACGTTGAAAAATGTAAATCTATATACCATTGCAAATGCTGTTTAAAGTATATAATGATATTTAGTTATTTTGCTATTAAAAATAATTGTGTGTTAGAAAAGAAATCATGGGTTTTATACTGACTTGACTTTTCTATAGAGAAGACATTTCTACAGCTTCTGAGTCTGGAGGATAATGGAAGTAACCAAAATCTCTGCCTTTATATCTTCAGAGAGAAAGAGAGAGAGAAGGATAAATCCAGGAGACGAATACACATGACCTATCTTTTAAAAATAGTTGGAGGCAGAGATTACTACAAACACCAAGTTCCCAACAGAGCTCTTACCGAAATGCCAGCATGTCAGGAGAGAGGGGGCTTTAGAGAGATAAGAAAAGAGGAGAGGGAAGAGGAGGACATAGAGGAAACATGGGCAATATCACTAGTAGGAAGACCAAACCTAATACTTAGTATTCAACATAATATAGTCTAGAAATTGATATTTCACAACACTCACTACAAGGCAGGGGCTTGAAGGTGTGTGGGAAGAAGGTAGGAGCCTCAGAGACACATTGCCACTGGGGAAAGTCAGACACAGAGGACAGCAGCAATGCCCCAAGTTTAAGTGGCAGCAAGGGGAAAGAAGAAAGTTAGAGGGGAAAATTAGAATTCTTACGGAAATGAAAGAAACAAGATATCCCTCACCACTCAACCAATTAACAAAATTATTATACTTCACTATAGTGACAAAAGAGGGTGCAGTTGAACTAGAACCAGTGTCAACAAACTTCCAAAAACAGAAAAAACAATCACTTCAAATCATACAAATCTACTGTAAAAAAATCTCAAGTCAAAACATTTCAGCAGTTGAAACTCCCCACAAAGAAAACAACCAAGGATCAAAAGAAAACTGAATAGCACACAACACTCAAAACTGAATTAAATATCCTCAAAGAAACATTTGGAGATGTTATGAAAAGAAGATCAAGAATTCAAAATCATAATGGAAAGGGACAAAAAAAGCAAGAAGAAATTGCAATTAGATTTGATCAAAGAGAGGAAGGAAGACAGTGTGGTATTGGTGAAAGAATAGACGGATTAATGGAACAGAATAGGGAGCCCAGAAATAGACCCACATAAATATAGTCAATTGATCTTTGACAAGGTAGTGCAGGCAGTACAATGGAGCAAAGATTATTGTCTTTTTGACAAATGGTTCTGGGACAACTGGACATCCACATGCAAAAGTATGAATCTAGACACAGACCTTACATCTTTCACAAAAATTAATGCAAAATGGATCACAGACCTAAATGTAAAACATAAGATCTTAAAACTCCTAGAAGATAACATAGGAGAAAATCTCGATGACCTTGGGTATGGTGATGACTTTTGAGATACAATACCAAAGGCAGAATACATGAAGGACAGAATTGATAAACTGGAATTTATTAAAGTTAAAAACTTTGGAGCCAGCCCTGGTGGCCTAGTGGTTAAATTTGGTGTGCTCCACTTTGGTAGCCTGGGTTTGGTTCCTGGAGGACGGACCTATACTACTTGTCAGCAGCCATGCTGTGACGGCAGCTCACTTACAAAAAGAGGAAGATTGGCAACAGATGTTAGCTCAGGGCAAATCTTCCTCAGGAAAAAAACAACAAAACAAAAAAATCTTTTGCTCTGTTAAAGACAATGTCAAGAGAATGAGAAGACGAGCCACTGATTGGGAAATAATGTTTGCTGACATCTCTGATAAAAGCCTGTTATCCAAAACATACAAAGAACTCTTAAAACTCAACAACAAAAAAATATACAAGCCATTTAAAAAACGGGCCAAAGACCTTAACAGACACCTCATTTCTTTTAGAAATGGCAAATAAGCATATGAAGAGATGCTTCACATCAGATGTCATCAGGGAAAGGCAAGTTAAAACTACAACATCCCATTACACATCTATTAGAATGGCCAAAATCTGGAAGTCTGGCAATATCAAATGCCGTTGAGGATGTAGAGCAAGAGGAATTCTCATTCACTGCTGATGGAAATGCAAAATGATACAGCTACTTTTGAAGACAGGGTGTCTGTTTCTTAAAAAGTTCAACATTTCTTACCATATGATCCAACAAGCAAGCTCCTTGGTATTTACCCAAAGGAGTGGAAAACTTATGACCACACAGAAACCTGCACCTGGATGTTTATAGCAGCCTTATTCATAATGGCCAAAAATTGGAAGCAACCAAGAATTTCTTCAGTAGGTGAATGGATAAATAAACTGTGGTATGTTCAGACAATGGAATACTATTCTACACTAAAAAGAAATGAGCTATCAAGCCTTGAAAAGACATGGAGGAACCTTAAATGCACATTATGAAGTGAAAGAAGTCAATCTGAAAAGACTACATACTGTACAATTCCAACTATATAACATTTAGGAAAAGGCAAAACTATGGAGAAAGTAAAAAAATCAGTGGTTGCCAGGGGTTGGGCAGCAGGAAGGGATGGATGGGCAGAGCACAGAGGATTTTTAGGGCAGTAAAAATACTCTGTATGATGCTGTAATGATGAATGCATGGCATTATATACATGTCCAAACCCATGGAATGTACTACACGAAGAGTGAACTGTAATGTAAATTACGGGCTTTGGATGATTATAATGTGTCAATGTAGGTTCATTAATTTTAGCAAATGTGCCACTCTGGTGAGGGATGTTGATAACAGAGAAGGTGGTGCATGGGTGACTGTGGCAGGTATATGGGAACTCTCTGTACCTTCCCTTCCATTTTGCCATGAACCTAAACTTCTCTAAAAATATAAGTCTTAAAAGATTATATATAATTAAGGTGTACAATTTAGTGATGTGATATAGATATGCATTGTGAAGTAGTCACCACAATCAAGCTAATTAAGGTCTCTCTCACCTCAGCTACCATTTTCTTTTCTTTTCTCTTACCTTCTTTTGTTTGTACGTGTGTGATAACACTTAAGATCTACCCTCTTACCAAATTTAAACATACAACAAAGTATTAACTGTAGTCACATTGTTATACATTAGATCTCTAGAACTTATTCATCTTTCATAACTGAAATTTTGTGTCCATTGACCCACATATCCTCATTTTCCTCTCCTCCCAGGCCCTGGTAACCACCATTCTACTCTGTGCTTCTACGAGTTTGACTGTTTTCAGTTCCACATACAGGTGAGGTCATGCAGCATTTGTCTTTCTGCATTCATCTCGTTTCACTTAGCATACGTCCTCCAGGTTCACCCACGTTGACACAAATAGCAGGATTTCCTTCTTTTTAAAGCTAAATGCATTCCATTGTATGTATATATCACTTTTTCTTTATCCATTCATATCGTCAATGGACATTTAGGTTGTTTCCAAGTCTCAGCTATAGTGAATAATACTGAAAAGAAGATGGGAATGCAGATATCTCTTGAGGATCCTGATTTCATTTTCTTCGGATGTATACCCATAAATGAGATTGCTGGATCATAACATAGTACTATTTTAATTTTTTGAGAAACCTGCTACTATTGTCCACAGTTGATCAACTACCTTTTTCTTTTTTCAAATTATTTTTGACTTCCCTCCTTCCCCATCTACTGCTTTCTCCTGATAGATGTATGTTAGACCATTAAATACTCTTTATAAGTCACTGAGGATCTATTTGGTTTTTCTTTTGCTGCTTTTCTCTCTGTTTCATTTCAGTTATGCTCTATCAATATGCTCATTGATCTATTATCCTACAGTGATTAAACTCCTATATTCTCATTCAGTTAATTTTACCTTTTAGATACTGTATTTTTCATCTCTAGAAGTTCTTTTAGGTTCCATTTTGTATTTCCATTCTCTGCATATTACATTCATAGTTTCTTTAAATAGTGGCACATTATTGTAAGAGGTATTTTAATGTTTCTAGCTGTTATTTTGTTATTTCTGGGTTTCTTTCTATTGACTGATTTTTCTCCTATGTATTCATTTCATTTCCCAGCTTTCTCCATCTTGGATTTCTTGAACTGTATGTTTCTGTGTGTCTAGGTTTTGTTATCTTCCTTGAAAGAGAACTGGAGTGTTCTGGCTGGCAGTTAGGTTACCTTGATTCAGTTTTATCCTTTGGAGACTATTTTTTAACCTACATGAAGGTATGTGCAGAGTAGCCTTTACTATACGAGTAGTTTAGCCTGAACATTAAGATGTAGCCTTTCTGGAGTCTCTTTTGAAAGCCCCAAGTGATCTTTGGGAACCGTCCACCCAAGTTGATTGAAATTCAAGCAGTTCCCAGCCTGTGTTTACTCTGAGAATCATTTAGTTCCCAGTTCTTTGTTCATTCTGTTCAGACTTGTGGAGTTTCACCCTGTGCATATACTTCTTTGTATTCGGCAAAGACTTAAGGGGACTTCCTAGACTTCTTTGATTTCGTGCTCCCTCCTCTCTAATACTCTGCCACACAATTTCCATCAGTCTCAGCCTACTTGATTCATTAGAACTACTATGCCCTGTTTGGTTTTGCCCTCTCTGCTTACACATCCCAGAAATTGAATCCAGGTAGAAAGCTAGACCAATTGCACAGCTTATCTTATTTATTTCCCTTTTCTTAGGGATCACGATCCTACAATGTCTCTTGTTCTGTGTTTGAAAACTGTAGTTTCACATGTCTGCCTAATTTCTAGTTTCTTTTATGGGAAACTTTACTCCCTGTTACCCCATCACGTCCAGAAACAAAATTCCATTTATCTATCTATCATCTACCTATCTGATATTTATCAATTTCATACACAACTATTTCACTTACATGCTCATCAGTGTTCATTAAATGTTCTTTTTTTTTCCCTTCTGTTAGGTAAACTGAACAAATATAGATATCTAATGTAATCCTGGACACTTTACTTTATCTGAGCTTTTTGCCTTTATTTGCTAATTTAAGGTATCTATTTTCAAAAATTTCAGCTCTGTTTTTGTGATTATTTTCAAAAATAGTTTCTCTCTGTTATGGTTTCTTTTGCATTTCCAGATTTAGCACTCTATATGCAGACTTTTTATTAATAAGGTATTTATGATATAATTCGTTTATAAGATTTCTACTAATAAAACCTTTTCGTAAAAGAGAGGTGAGGATATAATCGAGTCTGTGGTTCACACTAACAATCGCCATGTTCGTGTGGTCAAGCTTGAAAGACTTTGTCATTTAACATTATTTTGATAAGAAAGTCATTTTTCTGATGCTCATGTGGATTAAATAAAAATTACCATCTTCTTATAGTTTGCCTGCCAATGCATGATAGTTAAATTATATTAAGAAAAGATGAAGATAAATTGAGAAGGTTTTTTTCTCACTTCTGTGAAACATTTGATTGCATGGTTTGATTGATAAAGTGAGAAGAAATCGCTTTTTCCTGTACACCTCAGAAATTGGTGATCATTAGATGATTAGCTGACAACGTTACATTTGAAATGTGCTGATTAGCTTGTTTTACCTTAATAACCCTTTGATAGTGACCACCTTATCTTGCCCTTTAATTTTAAAATTAATGAAGTAATCATTTATCGTAGTCTTTTCCACTGTTCTGCCCAATTACTTTAGTGCTGAATGGTACTTTGCATTTTTGCTGGTCCATTAGTCCCACATCATGCTCTTTCTCAACTTCCATATTCAACTACAGGATAATTAAATGTCATCTTTTAGCATCTTGTAACCTTGACATACAAATTCTCTTTTCTTAGTGGTTCAAATTAATGGATAAATGACAACCTGCTAGAAATTCTAATGAGACACAACTATTTATAAAATGTTAATACATATTAAATTCTAAATAAGAATCAATAATATATTGCTATTACTCTATATAACTGAATGATATTGGCTATTCAGTAAATATTAAACTTTTAAAGTATCACATACATACATGATATGTATATATACATATAGAAAGAGATAATATATATGTGTGTATATTATACATGTATATATATGTATAAATACACTAAATTATTTATAAACTAAAATTTTGTTTATTTTCTTTTGTTTCCTAAACTCTGTGATTACATATATATATATATATATATACATATAATCATATTACATATATATATGTAATATGTAAGGACACATGGCAAGGCAAACTTTATTAACATTGGCAGAGTGGGTCAGGATGAGTGTTTCTGAATAAGCTGATTATGAATTATGATTTGAATTATGAATATAAGTGAGTCAAGGTGAAAATATTGAAGGAAAGAAAAGAAGAAGGATATTTGTGGAGATCTTGAGACGAGAGATACCTTAGCGCATTTGAAAACATGAAAGAAAAGCAGTGTAGCTTGAGTAGAGATTGTGCAAAATGAAGTTGTAGAAGCCTGCTAGGGGGGTTTTATAAATATAGAATGACTAAAATAAGGTGAATGTGAAATTTTCATGTATTTATTTAATTATTCATTTAACATCTGCAGGGTGGTTATTATGCTCTGCATTTTGGGATTAAAAAATAAATAAGGCATGTCCTATTACTTCAAAGAAATGATAAGTGTAGTTGAAGAAAAGGCACACAGAGCATGGATATGAGCAAGAAAGTCAATTGAATGTATAAGCATTACATCAGTCACATGAATAGAGACGTTTATATACCATTTCCAATGTAAACACGAATTAAGTTGAATTATAAAGTATGTAGGGATGCAACTTCTGGAATGATGGATTAAGGATCTCTCCAAATATGCCCCCTATATGCAAGTTTTTCTGAAATTTGGAAATTAACTAAAAGCTTGAACAAATCCAAGGACTACTTATTCAAGAAAACAGCAGAATCTCTGTGAAAACAGCCAGTCCTGTTGTATCTTACCTTGCCCTGATCACATCCTCCCCTTCTCCAGCTCAATGACAGCCTTTAAAGCCAACATTCATGTAACTACAGAAGCTGGGAAAACCAGGAGCTTAGCAGCCACAGGGGGAGGTGGGACAGATGGATTTGGGGTTTTCCAAAAGCACCAACCATAGAGAATTGTCACTGTTTGACTTGTCTGAAATCTCCCTGGAGAAGCCCAATTTTCAGAGACTATCTCTATTCAACTTGACCCAGAGTTCATTCTGTTTGAACAGCCCTACCTACAGAACATCTTGTCAAAAATAATCAGCCGCAATTGTTTAAGATCACAGCTGCTTGAGGTGGCATTATCAGTTGGAGCTAACAAAAAGCTGAAAAAAAAATCCTAAGAGAAAAATTAAGGAATGTGATGGTCATAGGGGGCTTTGAAAAGCTCTTGGTATATCAGGAAACCTACAAGGACATGTACATATCCAGGAAAGGCCTGAGAAGACCCAAAGCTCTCATCTCTGATCTTGAGGTTCTGTACAAGCAGAAAATGATGTCTTTGGCAGAGGGTAGGCTGCTTATCAGAGTGTTAAAGGTTTAAACCAACACACGCTCAGACCCTCAGCAAAACTTGGGAGACTTATGAATTCAAAGAATTTAAGGAAATATCAGTGAAATGCTTAGATGACTACTAAGCTAGCCAAGCAGAGAATTCAGTGGCCACATATGACAGGGAATTCAGACTTTATAGAATTAGGTGAGGAAAGTCACTAAACAAACAGTAGCAATAACAACAAAAAGCAACGACAACAAACTCTAGCAGGTGGGGCAGGACTCTGATTTCCAAGGTTGCCAATATACATTATTTAAAGCTTGAATACAGGTCAGTTGAGATGATCTAGTCTGATGATCCAAAAGAAAAAGAAAAAGAAATATAAACACAGCTTTATAGACATGTAGGACTCTATGAAGAATAAAAATATACACAGAGACTCCTAGAAGAAGAGGAAAGAGAGAGAGAAAGGAACAGGAGGAATATTTGAAGAAATAATGGCCAAAAACTTGCCAATTTTTTTTTCTTCTTCCCCAAAGACCCCTAGTACATAGTTGTATATTCTAATTGTAGGTCCTTCTGGTTGTGCTTTGTGGGACACCACCTCAGCGTGGCTTGAACAGCAGTGCCATGTCCTCACCTAGGATCTGAACCAGTGAAAACCCGGGCCACTGAAGTGGAGTGTGAAAACTTAACCACTTGGCCACAGGGCCAGCCCCCCAAACTTGCCAAATTTGATTAAAAACATTAACCTACGTATCCACAAAGCTCAAAGAACTCCAAGAAGGAAAACTCAAAGAGATTCACACTTAGTTACATTATATTCAATTTGTCTAAAGCCAAAGACAGAAAGAGAATCTTGCAATCAAAACCAGAGAAGTGACTCACAAAGTCTTTGCAGCTATTTCAATTTTCAATGAGAAATTTTAGATATTCACCTAAAAATATGTCAAGTGTTATAAAGTTTCTTGAAATTCTTACTAGAGTACTGGACATAAAGGATTTGAAGACTAATAATTTAGGATAAAAGCAAGTCATGATTAATTTTGCTTGAGTAGGCAAAAAGATAACTGCATGAAGGATATTTTTTAAAACCATTATTAGGTGACAAGTAGTATATGAATATATTAAAATATTCCAGTAAAAAATTATACGAAAAGAAATGTCTCCATCTTACCCCTGATCCAAGACTGTTAGTGCTTTCTTCAGTATTCTACATATAAAAATGTAGACATGTACATGTATATTTTACATAAAGGTTACCATGATTTTCTTTTTTAAAGCATAATCTGAAGATCTCTCATATAATCACCTACAGATGTTCTTGCCTCTAATTCCTTATAATTCCATAATATTTTATTCCATAATATTTAGAACATATCATAATATTCTAAAGTATTTAGATTGTTTTCAGCATTTGACTAAGAAAATTAGATTTAAGACTAACTTTCAAAGCTGAGCAGTTTCCCAGCTAGGCTTGATGGTAAACACATTGAAGATAGAGTCAGCAGTCGTGGGCGAGTTAAGAAGACATGAAACAGCATAGTGCATTGTAAGGAATGAGCATAGTCTAAGATTGCTGCAGCTAACTGCCCACATGATAGACATGGTAGCAGAGCATAAGACTGCATTGTGAGGCAGCAGCCTCTTGTTGAACTGTGTATATTACTTTCCTGTTAAAAGTAAACATAATGGGGGTCAGCCCCATGGTGTAGTGGTTGAGTTTGGCACACTCCACTTCAGTGGCCCAGGTTCATGGGTTTGGATCCCAGATGTGAACCTACACCACTTGTCAGTCATGCTGTGGTGGCAACCCACATGTAAAGTGGAGGAAGATTGGCATGGATGTTAACTCAGGGCTAATCTTCCTCAGCAAAAAAAAAAAAGTAAACACAATAGCCAACAAATGGAACAAGAAGCAAGTCAAACATTACCAAACTCCTCACATCTTTCTAAAACATAGCTTCTGTAACCAAAACTTCTATTAATAAACTTACTTACTTTAGGTATTTATAATGTCTGAAACAATTTATGCAAATTTAGAAATAGTGTCCTCTAGAAATGATGACAGATTGAAAGCGTCTTTGTATCAGTAATAATATGTTTTAAGTAAACACAAATTAATGAATGTGGTCCAAGTTATGATACTACAAAAAATATTATGTGAATTATTTCATAATTATATAGGTATGTTAAAACTATATATCTTAGAAACAAACTAGTGTCAATGAGAGAAAACCAAAATTTTATTGGGTCTTCGTTGACAAGGAATTATTCACCAAATTAGCAACCAAAATGTTATTAGCACAACAAATATATGTAAATCTCTTAGAACTGTGTAATATACATCATCTTCTTGAGTGCTAGAATTTGTGATTGCATAGACATATCATTGGGTGACATTGAACACCTTGAGAAGTCACTTAAATTGCTTCCTTTCTTAGATGTTAGATAAAAACAAAACAGTAACAACATCCTCAAACAATAGCATGGTATGAATATAATTTTAAATCTTCTTACTATCACAAACATCACATTAAAATATGTATTGAAGCAGATTCTACAAACCCATCTGTATATTAACGCAGGATGGGAGAATTTCTTCTTTAGTCTAGACAGATTGAAGTGATTGGCAGGGTACCTTTCTTCGTCTATGCAAACACTTTGTTCTTTGTCCTTCCTGGGGAATCACAGCATCATAGATATTTAAAACTCACAGGAATGTGAAACCTAAAATCCCCACTTTATAAATAAAGAACTGATTCTCAGGGAGATCAAGCTAGTCACTTAAGGTTGTACAAATTGGCGTCAAAATGGAGATTACAATCCAAAACTCTTGTCAAAAGTTGAGACCTTTGAAAAGCTGTAGCAAAATTCCATTACTTTTGTTAAATGATACATAGACAAACATGGATTTAACAGTAAATCTAAAATGCAGATAAATAATATACTTTCATATTTTAACAAAATATTGATAGTGATTTACTTGTTTTGTCCGATTAATGTCTCTTTGGCCCTCCAATTACTCATTCACTTAGGATTACCCAAGTCTGAGTCAGTACTTGAAGAGTGAAGCGTAACATCAGTGTTTAATCCCAGGCACTATATACTTTCAGTTGCATAGATAGTACCTCCTTCAAGCAAAAGAAGCCTAGAAGAAATCTTCTGGAAAGGGAGGGCAGAAGTTAAATCACCTGTATGTGCTATTGTGATTGTTCAGATAACAAAAATTGATTTGTGAGTCCCAGCTCTAACCCCTGGCTAGTTGGCCTCCATAGTGCATGGGGGAAGAGGAACTAGAAACTTCACAAAATAAGCAAACAATTCCTCTAGATTAATAAATTCCAGGGAAATAAGTATAATCAGGGACCGATTCTCTAAAGCCATTGGGGATGAGGGCTTCTGCACGTGTGGATGGAGGAGTACTGGTAAGGGACAGTCATGGGCAAGAGGCAATACATACTAGTGTTCTCAAATACTAAGTTATTTAAGACTCATCACACAGGGCAGCTTCAGACACAGTGGATACATCTAAGAAGCACAGAAGAGGAGCTCCTTGCCTGCAAGGGAGCAGACAGAGGCTGGGATGGAGACCTGTCATCTACCCAGCCAAAGGAGAGGGGAGGCACTTGGTAGGTTTCTTGACAATGATGGCGTCGCTGTAGAAAACATATCTCTGAGACAATCACCAGATTTTTCCAAGTCTCCATACGCAAATTTGTAATCTTTCTTATTTCATAACATCATAGTATGATAACTACATTTTATAATGAAAAGAAAATCCTGCACAAAATTTAAGAAAAAATTTTTACTTGAAATAATATCCAGTTTCTGAAGGTATGAGACAGACCTGTATTTCTTACTGATATAGAAAATTGTCATTTTATCTAAATCAGATGAGAGAATATTTATTCCTAGGTGAACTATGTTTTATAAAGCATTTAGATATTGTTCAATGCAACTTTCATAGAAAGATGTAAAAAACTGCTCTATAACTGTCATGGGTATCAGCTACACACTTAATGTTTTATTTGTTTTTTTTTTTCCATTTTATAAAATGTAATAGACCCCCATTTATGACCAAGGTTAATACATGAGATTAATTTTTGTGACTATAATGTGTTCATTTCCTTTAGGCTAATGAAGCCCAGGATACCTGTGACTTGAAATATACATACATAGAGAGAGAGAGAGAGAGAGAGGGAGAGAGGGAGAGAAAGAGAGTGAAATGTATAGGATGTTGAATAAAGTAGGAAAATGAGTAAAAAGGGTGCAAGCCCTGTAAATTCAGACAAGCATTGTAATATATTACCATCCATGAAATTAATGGGAGCTTAACTGATTTTCCCTAAAGTTACACATCTGTGACTAAGCCAAGAACAAGGGGGTAAACCCCAAATTCTTTTACTACTCTCTTCTGAGTACAATATTCTGCTCTTTCTCAATCACCATCACCACCACCAGTACCAGCTCCACCCCCTTCTTTCCTAGGGGAAGGGAACTTTCCAGGGTATGCTAGAAAACCATGTTACACAATATGATATTTTGATCTCTCCTCTGTAGCATCCATCTTATCTTCTGTCTGAATTCTAGATCAAGACAGAGCTGTTAAAGGGTTTATTTAACCCTGAATCAAAAGGAATCAATGATAAAGTTGCTGCACATTTTGAGGGCATTAAATACCCAGAGAATACATTTCTTTTAGGCTTTTCTAAAAGACAGAAATCATAGTAAAATTAACAATTGCAATTTTCCAGCTAAATTAAATTCCAAATCCATTATTTTTTCAAAATAAAAAAAATCACATTCTTAATTTTCAAAAGTAAATGTGCTACAACTCAAATTTTGAGTGGGCAAAATATGCAACAAAAGTTGCTTTAAACACTATCGGGAAATTGCTTTTTGAAGAACAATAAAGCCAGGAAAATTTTATAAATATTTAACCTTGGCCACATGTTAGGAAAATGTTTTATAGTAAAGTACTTTATCCATACCAGTTTTCTGATCATAAAGGGACTCTTCCTGCTATATCTGACTGAAAATTTTTTCTTCCGTTTCCTTTCAACTTTTGGTAGCAAATGGCATAAGTAATAATAGGAAGGATTGACTCAAGCGTAAAATCAGTCCCTGGGGGCAACGCTTTTGAAGCAGCATAAGGATACTTTCCTTGACCTATGGTTTCTTACTTTCGCTTCGAGTGCCATGAGGTTGTCCCTCATATCTTGTTCCTTCACAACCGTGTGTGTCCTGCAAAGATGGGAGATCTTTTCCTGCTGTGCCTAATTCCTCCAGCCATCTGCTTTCACACTATGGATTCTGATGTGTCTCCATATAGGAAACATATGCACTGGTCAAAAATCTTTCCTCCAATGAGCAGAATTAGAAATGAATGTTTTGAGAAAGTGTCTCACAGAGGATGTGATTTTGCATGGAAGAAAATGCCATCTAGAGTTGAATGTAAGGGATTGAGAGAAAGTGCCAAGTTCATTTTCCAAGGTAACGATTCTTCAAAGGAAGGCTAAATAAAATGGCATCTTTGGCCTATAACACGAAGGGCTAAACAAAATTATGTTTAGTGCTGTAACCAGCTATGAGTAAACAACTTAATTAAACAAGCATGTGGAAGATGCTTTTTAAGCAGATTTCTACATGGTTATGGAATGTTGGTTGTGCAAATGGGCTTTGAAATCAGACAGACTGAAATCTGTGTTCTGGCCCAACCACCTACTTTATGGCTTGATCAAATTAATAACCTTTTATTTTACCAAAATTACTTTTGAACCTTTACAAATAAAAAATTGGTGGGTTACCCATGTAGAATTTTTGTTCAAAAAACCCTGTGTCTTAGCTATCTGTTTTGGTTTATTTTCTGATGCTCCTAGAAAAACATGATGTAACAAGTGAGGAAGACATAAAGAGGATTGTCCTTCCTGAAATGGGACGTAAGAAATTAATAGCAGGTGCTCTGGCATATGAACAAACAGCCCCCAGAGGCCCAGTGTGAAGCGGCCTTTTTACAAAAAGACTAACTTGCCTCTTATCAAATTCTTCCTAGGGAGTTAACAAATTTTCACTCCACTGGTTTTTTCTTGTTCATGTTGCTGTGATTTTCTTATCTATTTTTAATTTATTTTCTTATGATAAAATTTAGAGGATTGAGTGTCCCCTTGCTCAGTAGTAGCTCCTGTAGTGAAGTGAAGAGCTTTCTGCAGCTCTCCCACCGTGACGTTGTTTATTACTAGATACAAGTTTGTAGATTATCAGTCCCTGGTACAACACAGAGAACCACTGCTTATCCTGATCTCATCCCTTTCTTATTCCATGACCAAACAAAGAGCATCCTTTTTAAACAGAAATATTGAAGTATATATTACACCCTCCAGGCATTTTGCAAGTAGTCAGCTTTATAACTCTATTTGTATCTTAAAAGCATATTTACCAGATGTTATTTATAAATGCAGCTATGTTTTTTATAAATGCTGCTATCATTAAACTTTATGAGGAATTATTACATAGGATAAATAACATGTTGAAATACATTATTGCCATTTCTGTGGAATGTTTGGAATACATTTGAGGTTTCTTAATGGAGAAATTTAATTATATTTCGTCCAAAGCTTTAACTGCTGCTCCTAGTGGTATTACCAGCATCTTGGAGAAAAAGAAACATTTCAATTATTATCATTAATGTTTTAATATTGGTAAAGGTCACGTGCATTTTTATATGCTACCAATTGAAATGTTGCTAATTATCATGGCTTATGGATTCTCTTTAGAGATAAATAGAAGCAAAATGTGATACAACATTTTCCAATATCTAAGATCATACTTAAGCAGAATAGCCTATCCAAATAGACACAATATCAGAATTTTGACAGGAGCTTAATCTTACCAATCTTAACCTATTTGCCTAATCAAGCTCAATTAGTTATTCAACTCTTTCCTTTTAGGAACTTGGACATTTTTATTAAAAACAACCAAACTGAGTTTGATTCACTGAGTTTCATAGACTGGAATTTTTCATTTTGACCATTTCAGTTTCTTCATTTTGTTATATCTATTCAATCTGAACAAAAAATATACAAACGAGTATGAAACTTTCAGTAATTAAGGAGACTTAAATTCAACTATTGTTTTTAAAACATTGTTTTGATAAAAGATGACCAGTGCCTCTTTCTAAATTACACGTCCAGATGGCAGGCAGTAGGGACCTCACTGTGGAGAGTTTTATTTTAATAAGAAAGAATTGATAACGCTGTCAAGATCACTCTCTTTAGATGATTAGTTTTACAATTTACTTGTCTACTTGATATTTTTATCTGTGAAACTTCTATATTATAAAATATGTTAAATAATGATTCTTCTATTCTTCTTTTATTCTTCTAATCAAAAGGTGGGTCTAAAGCAGTTCTTGCCTGCAAACTTTTTTCCAAGTCCATAAAAATATTAATATAAAAATTGAAATTAGATATTTAGAAACTATTATAGAAATTTCATAGAATAATTTTATGTCTGTTGAATCTAAAAAAATCTGAACTTGTATCTTCTATGTCCTTTTTATTATTATTTTTCTAGCAATTAATTTTGTTGTATGTTACAAAAGTATGGCTCCATAATAGATTAATGGTGGTGGAAATAAACTTTGTCTTTTACCACAAACAGTTTAAGAAATACTGGTCTAGAAGCTCATTGAAATGTGAGCCAAAAGAGACTCAATTTCAATTTCTTTCTCTCTGCTTGCTCTTTTTATGTTATAAGAAAATATCTTAATATGCCAAGTTCCTCAGTAGGGTAACAGAAACGTGCGTTCCCTGCCTTTAAGCAGGTGTCAACCAAAATGAGATCAAGAAGCCAGGCACTCCAGCAGGTCAAGGAGCAGTTTCCAGATTCCAAGCCCATGGATCACCCTCAGGCACGACATAAAGTGAATTTCCTTGATGCTGATAGCTTCCTGTAGAGATCCTTGCCCTGACTGCAGAGTTCACGTTTAAAGTGAAATGCAAAGCAACACATGGAATATGACGTCAAGGCAGCTGCAGAAGCAAAGAAGACAGACCTCTCAAAGCTCAGGCTTTGCTTAGTTTTTTTCCCCTTGTGTGTTGATGCTGATACAATGGATCTTGTATTCCTCTGGATGTTATTACACAGACATTCCCTCAGGCAACTGATATGGCAAAACCATAAGGAAAGTACTTTATCGGTTGGCTTTCGTGGAGCAGAGTCATGTCACCATTTACTGAAGGAAACTTCTGAGGAGTCAGACACAACTTGGAATTCGTGGCTTCGGGCTGTGTTACCCTAGCTGCCTCAAGAAGACTGCAAAATATCAGTGGTTAGAAGATAAGGAAAGAAATGTCAAGAGCAGGGTGGAGGGTATGTGGGAGGAGTGGTGATCAAAAAGACCCAACCTGGAAAACCTTCACAGATTAAAAGAATTAAATAACCTCTTACTTAGTTTCTCAGTTTGCAGTCTTATTTCTCCTTCAATCTGTTTACCAAAACACTGCTAGAGTTTCACATCTAAGCATCTAATCTGATCATGTCACTCCTTCTTTCAATGACTATAGCTTTTAGAATAAAACCCTATGTCTATGACATGAGATGTAAGTCTTTTAATCAGGTTTCTGCCAATGTCCCCCTACCATTCACCCCCACGCACCCATCTTCACCTCTCCTTCCACTTCTCACTATGTGCACACCTCTGCACTAAACTTTGTTAAACTACTTTTAACTCCCAAATAAACCATGCCTTCTTAACTGTTGGATCTTAGTAGCTTACCAATGTTTAGTTTTTCTCACACGCATGTCCATTGTGTGTAGGCTGTGACCCTGCTACATGGCTTCTACTTTCTGGGATTTAGGCTGAAGGAATGGCTTTTCCCTAGGACATTGTGGCTCCTGTGACAGAAAAAAAACCATGGAATTATACAGTAGCTTTTAAAACTTCCGCTTGTCACTTTCATCTACATTTTATTGCAAAAACAATCATATAATCAAGGTTACTGGGTTAAGGAGGCATTTCAGGAAAAGGCCAATAGGGGAGACAACAGCTATTGGCAAACAAGATGGGAGTCTGTCATATCATCCATCAAGATTTAATGTTCTGCCATAACATGGTCTGCTTGGCTCTGAAATACCCTATGACTCTGTAATGGAAACATCTGTGTCTGTTTCTTTCCTACTAGCTTGGAGATGACTACAAATATGCTCTATCTATTCCCATAATTAGCATATATTTGGCACTCAAAATATATCTGCATGGAAAGAGAGAAGGAAGGAAAGAAGGGAGGAATAAAGAAGGAAAGAAGATAGGTTAAGGATAGAAATAGTTGTAATATGCTTGTAGCAATGAATCCATTTAAGAGAAAAAACAAGCTTGCACAAGTCAATAATTTATTTGTGGATTATTTGTGGTATCAAAAGATATAAATATCTGAAAATATATATATTTTATTTATATGGTAGAATTATGATGTTTTCGTTATGTAGTTTATAAAAGGCTCAACTCCCTTTGTGGACTAATAGAGTCTTTTTTATTTTCTTTTTTCTCTTCTTTCTCTCTCTCTTTCTCTCTCTGTCTCTCTCAATGAGTAGTATAACATATGTAAAGGTATTGACTTTGGAGTCAAGTGACCCTGATTTTACAAAAAATTATGCTTGTCAATATCTTCATTAGCTATTTGAATCTTTCCAACTCTTCAGTTTATCAGCAATCTCCTGCCTTATTGACCTCTCCATTTAACTTGGACCTGGTGGTTATTAAGTTTTTCATTAACTGACCTTTTATCATATTACTCAAAACAGCCTTTCCAATATAGTAGCTCCCCCCTTTGTCTGTAAGGGATACGTTCCAAGACTCCCAGTGGATGCCTGAAACCACAGATAATACTGAACCATATATATATATATAATGTTTTTTCCAATACATACATATTTGAGATATGACAGCAAAACTAGCGTGAATTTCTTTTTTGTTCTTCACATTTTCATGGATAGAAGATTCATTCTTACTGTGGATCTTAGCAACTTCAGCATATGATTTTTTTCTTTCCTTATTAAGTTGAGAACTTTCACCTTTTTACTTAAAGGAAGCGCTTTATGGATTTTCTTTGGCATATGCAAATTGCCAGCATCACTACTTTTATGCTTTGGGGCCATTATTAAGTAACATAAGGTTACTTGAACCCAAGCACCGCTTGGACAAAGGGATGATTCACGTCCTGAGCAGGACAGAGCTGGGTGGCGGGAGGTTTCACCATGCTACTCAAAACAGCACACAATCTAAAACTTATGAATTGTTTATTTCTGGAATTTTCTATTTAACATTTTTGGACTGTGGTGGATGTTGGATAACTGAAACTAAGGAATATGAAAACTGTGGATAAAAGGAGACTATCTAACTTTATTATATGTAACTCTCAATCCCTCTTTAACATTAAAACAACTAGCAGAAAATTCTGCATCCTACTTTCTGAAATTCTGTGGCTATTCTATTGAATTTACTCTTTTTTTTTTTCTTTTTACCTCTTCTCTGGACTTGAAACTGCTTATTATGTCCAAGCTTTCTCTTTCATCTCTTCTATTTCAAAGGCACATCTCTTTGCTTTGAAAAGTTTACTCTTTCTCCAGGTCAACTGAAGAAACAATTCTTCCTTCACTACTTCCCATCACCAATTATTCTATTTTTTATCTTTAATTTTATGCTTTCTGTTCTTTGATCTACAGACAAACACACACACACTTCTCCACTTAAGTAGCAAACAAACAAACCAAGCTCTCTCAAACTTTACATCCCGCATAACTAAGCCTTTTTCTTAGCTCATTTATTATGAAAGCAAAATGTACGTGAACCTTCCTCATATATGAATATCCACTTATTTATTTTGTTTTTCTTGCAACAGCTAGGTACATTTTTTTCTACTTCTCCAGGATACTAACCAAATTATCAAACTTAATAATAATTAAGTGGCTTTATTTCAGTCTTTAACCTCCTTAAATTCTTGTCATCCTCCACACGCAAAACTTCATACACTGTAAATAATTGCCAAATTATTATTTTTTTAAATTTTGGAGAATCTTTAAAAAATGTAAAAATTATAAAACTGGCTTGGTGTCTCACTTATGTTTCAACAGTGACCCTATGTTGACAGCTTTTCTTCTCCAATGAGAATATCTACTGGTAATTCTATTACCTCAGTAGGTGCCCATAATTGTATTCCTATAATTCTGTGATACTTCATGTAATGATAAAATCCAATAGAGCTTATAATTTAAATATTATCATTCTGCTACTCCAAGAGTAACTTATTAAACATAATGGGATGTTCCCAATTTTTATTTCTCATATATTTAGCAAAAATAAGGCAGTAAATAAATAAGTAAAATATAAGTATATTTAAGTAATGCTCATTTCAAATTCCATTCTTTCATTAAAATTGGAATATAATACTGACATAGTCTTCAATAGGTTGCATAATTTTGAGCCTTTAGTTTTGCTTGGCATCTTCTAAATATTCCATTTCTTTTCTATGTATATGCTATTACATGCAAAGTATATTACATATTAAAAAGGCAGAACAAGAGATAGATAAATAAATAGAGAGTACTGATAGAGGGATAGAATTGGAAGGTTGAATGAATGAATAAATGGATAGATTTACAAAGAATGGTGTATATTTGTTGATGCACACCCATCCCTTTTCCTTCTCTTTGCACTTTAGCTAGTTTTTACTTTGGAGAACCAAGTCACACTCTGTCTGTTTCAGACAGCTATTGAGTTTTAACTCTATCTCGCACTCCAAAGGAACCCCTCCACTGGCTTAAGCTAATCATACTAATTCTATTGCTGCTGTTGTTCTTGATGTTTGTCATGGAGATTGCTCCAGGGTTAGTAATAATTTAAAACTAAGACAAACTAACAGATGGTGTTCCCCTAGCCCCAGTAATTGATTCAGGGGACTTAAGTCAGTCCAACTGGAGGGAAGCCCAAAACTTCTCTAAAATAATTGCAAACTTGAAGCAATGCTCTTCTCTTTGATGAAAAAATAAATGCGTATAGCCCAAATGGACAGCCATCTCGCCACCATGAGGAAAAACAGGCTAAGGATGAAGTCAACATAGTGAGGAAGACAGAGCTGAAGGGATCATAAACAAATGGATATGCAGCTTTAAAGATATCATCAACTTATGGATCAAACAAAGTACTCTCTAGCTCTGGATTTTCAGCTTGTGAGCCAATAAAGTCCCTTTTTGTTTAAATGAGTTAGTTAAATTTTCTGTTATTTGCTCTGACAAATATTTTAAGTGATATATAGATGATAGATAGATAGGTAGATAGGTAAATAGAAACATACGTAGATGCATAGATAGATGATAGATATATAGATAGATAGAGCAGAAACACAGGACAAAGAAATAAAATGTATTTATCCTTAGAATAAAATGAGATAGCTTACTGGGATAAATATTTATCCCTGTGATCTATGAAAAATCTATCTGATTTACTGGTTGCTAGAATACTTTAGTTTTCCAAATGCTGAAATCAACCAAGATTTTATGTATGACCATCTTGATCATCAAATCAGTTCAAGTGGGTGACATTTGGTGACCAATCTTCCAATGCAATCTTCAAAAGAATATAATCAACATATGCTAGTTGATCCAGTTGAGTTACACATAAGTGGTTGCATTTATTCTGAAATTTTAATACCTATAAAGTAAAAAGAGATTTGGCTTTTGATTTTATAACCCCTAAAGAATAGGAAAAGGAAATGTTTAGTTCTTAGAGAATGAACTAACGGAAGTCTCTTAGTACAGTGTGAAGCTAGCAAACTTTCATTTGAATTGGAGCATTTTATGCCTAAAGAAAGAAAATTAAATATCTAAAATTTTGCCAACCAAAATTTGAACAGGATTTTTTATCTATTTTTTCTCCCAATATTATAATGGCATTATTTATGGCGTAGTAAAATAACTTAGACAGATTCAGAAGAATAGGGTTTGAATTATAGCTCTGCCATTTAACCATTGGTAATCTCAAACCAGCTATTAAATTCCATATAAATTCTATATAAATTCTGTATAAATTACAGCTATTATTGTTAACCAGTGTTGAATACTGATATATATATGTGTGTATATATGTGTATATATATGTGTGTGTATGTGTGTGTGCATGGATGTGAGAGACCTACTGTTAAGCAGCATTAAAGCGGGCCAGCCACTTTGCAAATAGAGCTTATTGGTTAAAAGTAAAACTTTATGATAGAGAAAATAATCACTGGACTTGAGTGAAATCTTTAGTTTAGCCCTGGCTCAATTCACAAATGAACTGCATTAGGCTAGTCAACCTGTGTAACATTATGGAGCTTCATTTATCTTACCTATAAAATAGGGATAATGAATCCTAACTCAGAGATGTTTGGAGTAAATTATATTACATATGTTTTAGAAGCACTTTCGAATTTCCAAGGCAGCACATAAAAGATTATTACCAGGAACTAAGTACATCTGTGGTGGAAGAGCATCATAATTAGTGGAAAAGTAACTGCAGTTTTCTATCTAGTAGTGCTTCTTTTAGTTGAACTTTAGGGAGTATATTTCTTGTAAATATTCCCTATTAGTTCCTGTTGTAGCTACTATTTTCTCACAGTAAAAGGATATACTTTAATCTGAATAGAACTTTTGAGAACGTCTAAAATAAGGGAAAATAAAGCTTCTTTTAATCCCTAATAACAGGTCTTTAAGAAGCCAGGTGCACACGAACTTTTTCATCTGAAAACTAAACAACAGATAGTGTTGTATGACTTCATCTGGAAAGACACAATTACTGTTTGTTAAAGAACTTCCAGTCATCTGTTGCATTTTTGGTGTATTCCATCATCAATATTCTCACTAAGTATGTGAATGAGGAAATTTTCTAGAATTAGGTAAGAGATACAAGGTAAGAGATGGGAAATAGGAGTATTACACTGAGGCAAGAATTCAGGGACATATAACAATGATATTCCCTCCCCTAAAAAGCTTGACTTGCAAGAAAAAGAAACAGATGGGGTGGGCAAGATGAAAATCACTATGTTATGAACCCTATAATTTCTAAGTTTTATCTTAACTCCAAATCTAGACTCATTTACCTGGTTCTCAAGTAGACATTTTCACAGTGATATTTCAAAGTTACTGAAAATGAAACTTCTAAACCTAAACTCACCACTGTTTCTGATCTGTTCTTGCTCCCCAGAGCTGTCATTCCCTGATCTCTCTCTCAGTAAGTGTATCCCCAATTACTTAAGACAGAAACCTGAACATTAGTTTCTTTCTTCCCTCTCACTCCAACCTAATCAATCACCAAATTGTATTAATTCTGCCACCTAAATATTTCTCAAATCTGCTGCCCACTTCTCTCACCTTCACTGCTATGTCCCTAAATCAGACCTTTCGTTCCTTTCCTATTTTCCTTCACTAGTCTTCTCTTAATCTCTCTGGCCCTATTCTCAGTAAAATGATCTTCCTAAACTGTAAATCTTATCCCATCCACTCAGCTGCTCATCATTAGCTCCTACTGTTTTCAAGAAAAGTGCAAACTCTTTCTTCACATGGTGTATAAGGATCTTCATCATCATATCCCACTTATCTCTCCAGCCTTTCTCGCCTAACCCTCTCCCACCATAGTTGGACTAAATTACTCCAGTTTATTTCCTCTCTTATTTTGGATACTGCCACACTGCTTTCTTTGTCTGTGTCACTCACCTGACCATAATTCAGCCAACCTGTTCCATTCTTCGTTAACATCCCTCAGGCTGTATACATCATATGTGCAGCCTTCCCTGATAGCTCAAAGTTTAGCTCAGAAATCTTTCCTGCATGAACAGCCTACTCTGCTGTTACCATTTGATTGCCTATAGTCTCCAACAGCCTGTGAGCCTCATGAACCTAAGGACCCTAATGACCTGTTCATATTGCAGTCTCATGACCTAGAGTAATGCCTAGAACATTCACAGCAGATTCTCAGAACACATTTGGAGAAATGATGAACATTTATGGTTTTCATAAATTTAATTTGACTGTCTAAATCTTTCTGGAGAAAGTGTTGTATGTTAGCCAAATAATGTCATGCATTTTTCTCTTCACATATGTTGAATCGAAACCAACACTGAGTTAATTCCTTATAGTTCAGAAGAAATGCTGTGATTGAGTCTTAGCAAAACTTGCTTCTAACACCTACATCTTTAGTTTCCAAAGCAAACTTGTATCTTGCAGCAAACCTTAAGGGGACGTAGAAACTGAATTGGGCATGGTTCCTGACCTCTAGCCCATAGCAGAAGCAGAAATTCTGTTTGAGTGGTACATATGAAAGAGACTTTTCCTGGGAATTCCTCTGAGCTTCCATTTCTGAATGTGGTGCTATTTTAGTTAAGATTTCTGACTAGGCAGCCTATTTAGTTACAAACGAATGTTAGAAAAAGTCAGTAAAGTTTTGTTTGCTTCCCATCCATATGGGATAACCTAAGAGCACTAACTGTTCAGAAGGAAATGGGAAACAAATTGAAATACTAATTAGCATAAATTATTCAACTACTGTCATCTAAAGCATCCTTTATTACCAAAAACAATCTCATTTTATTATTTTTAAAAATTTGAATGAATGGATCCCCATAAAAGATGTATATGCAGCATAAATAATTATATTCTGCTCATATTTATGAAATTCATAGCAAATTTTTCTTCTTTTTCTAAAAAGGAAAGCATATTTATTTCTATTACTTTAATATCTTCAATAAAGATTGGTTGAGGAATAAGAGATATTATAAGAAGAGCTTTAAGGAAATAGGATATAAAAGAAACCATTAGTAATCTAGCATGGGCATATTCTCTGTTACAGTTGAAATTTGCATTCAAAAATTTTAAAAAATCTTCACAATTGGTAGAGCACACCAAAAAAATTATGGGGTCTGAAGAATATAAAAATAGGAAATATTAATCAGAGCTAATCTGAATCTATGAGAGAAATTGAGTTTGGCCTGGATAAATGAGAAAAAAACTGTCTCCAATTGATTTGTGTTTTACTGATCAGTCCTCTAAACTTTGATACTCAGTTCTGAAAGGATGGCCTGGCAATTGGTCTGTGTAGCAGATACAAGGCTGTTGAACGGATATCTTCTTCCCTCACCCCCCTTAACAAATTAGATGCCACAAGAAAAATCATTTACCTTCTCTCCCATTTTTTCTTCTCTTCTCCAGGACGTACAATCTATACACTATCGTACCTTAAAGTAACACGTCACAAAAATAAAAGCTAGTGTTTTAGTCATTTTTTTTTCTATCTTCTTTGCTACAGGCTATGGAAGACTAACTCTGCTAAAAATAAAATTTAGTTCAATGAAGGGATCATTACACACTGGCAACAGAAGGAAACTCTGTGGCCAGCCTGTGCAAAGAGAGTCTTAAAATATATACATCCTCCAAATGGTACGTATTTAGAGTAACTGCAATAGTATTGCTTCAGGCAAAGTACTTACAGACGCGAGATCAGACTAACCGGCAGAATGTGCCGAACAATTAGCTTTTGTATTAAATTAAAACCACTTCCTTTTAATTTCAGTTGATCATAAGGCATACAACATGAAGTTAAAAAATAGCTGCAGGGTGTATGACAGAAAAAAAAAACTTCACTGTTTCCAATTTTCTAGTAATTAAGACAGCTGTGTGAAGAATGAAACAGGCAAAAGTCAATTTTTCCTACCACCATGTATTCAGGGAATTTTGACTTAAGTTCATAAAAAGATCATAAATTCACATAAGAAAGTTTGAACGTTTTTTAATTTAAGGGAAATATCATTGTAACTTCTTGCTTATACCATATTTGTGAATTGCAGAGAAGTTGAAGGTATAGCATTTTTTTTTAAAGATTTTATTTTTTCCTTTTTCTCCCAAAGCCCCCCCTGTACATAGTTGTATATTCTTCGTTGTGGGTCCTTCTAGTTGTGGCATGTGGGACGCTGCCCCAACGTCGCCCGCCGAGCAGCGCCATGTCCGCGCCCAGGACCCGAACCAACGAAACACTGGGCCGCCTGCAGCGGAGCGCGCGAACTTAACCACTCGGCCACAGGGCCAGCCCCAAAGGTATAGCATTTTTAAAGAAGAAAATTCAAGTTGCCCAATATCTAACAAACCCAGCAATTACTATCTTAAAAGTTTGGATTTTTTTTCTTCTTCTCCCCAAAGCCCTGGTATATAGTTGTATATTCTAGTTGTGAGTGACTCTGGTTGTTCTAAAAGTTTGGATTTTATGATTTGCCAATTCAATTACCTGAGAAAATGAAGATTGGAGTTTCTAGTGTTATTGTTAATAAAAATTGAAAGGAGAAAAGGGCCCAAGAGTTTAACTGAGTGTATGTGAGGAGACACAGCTAGCTAAATGAAAGTAAAGGTCAGGCCAGGTCTTGCCCAGAGACACCGAGATTTTAGAAGTGCGTACTAAAAGAGAAATTTAACCCAGAAGGGCAAACTAACTTCTTTCAAGAGAAAAGAGCAACTATTAATCCAAGGTTATCCAACTCCATAAAATACATTACAATAGTCCATAAAACAGTACATTCTGTTTGTGATTTGTTAGTTAATAAACTGTAACAAGCTTTTCTTCACTACCAAAACAAGCTTGGATTCTATTCTATACAATTTTATTGAAAATTGTATTCTGATACGATTCCTTAATAATGCATTCAAACTAAAAGTAGAATAATGATACATGTACTATTTTGTAACTTTTTAGACTGCAAACAAAACTTGAGCATTTGCGTGTTAAAAAATATGTCTCAAAGCATGAATTTAAGGTTTGCATAATATCCCATATTAAGATTGCTTATTATTGAAACTTTCAGTTGTTTTAATATTTCATTATTCTAAATCATACTGTTTTGACTGTCTTGAATAAATCTATGATTATTGCCTTTGAATACATCCCTAAAATACATATCTAAAACTATATATTAAAAACTATATATAAATAACTCACTATACATAACTATTTATAACAATGTATACATTCGAAAAATATGTATTATATGTTAATTATGTATAAGAATATATATTATAAATATATGTATATTCAAAGAATAATAACACCAGACTTAAAAAGGCAACAAAGACTTAATTCGCTACTGTTGCAACAGAGGTCAAGACTATTGTAGTAAGTGAGAAGGACTGAACTCAACTCTGCTGAGATGAAAGGCGAAAGGATTTTTAAGCACTGGGCAAGCTGGTGGAGCAGTACTGGAGGACGTTAAGGGCAAGGTTGGTCAGTGTGATAAGGCCAGCTGTTTGTAATTGGGCTTCTCAAAGTTAGGCTCCTACCTGCCCACAGAGGCTGGGTGGTAAGGATGCCATCTTTCTTGATGATTGCATTGCAAAGGGATGGCTCTCATGTCCTCGAGACAGACATTCCTAGGTGTAATACTGACAAGAGGCTGGGAGGAGATTTACATCTCGAAGGGCAGAGAAAGAATTTATAATTGCCAGTTTTCTAAAGTAAATACTCAAAAGAAGAAGTCAAGGGCTTATAGTAAGGAAGAAATCTGCCTAAAATTTAGTCAGGCTGAGGAGAGCCTTAGGCCATCTTGGTATATAAATAAGCAAACAAAGCAGGATTGCTCCTATACAATTTCTGTTTTCATATATTGTGCCGTCATCGCTAGCCAAGGTTATTTTCTCTTATCCCTGACCATTTTGACTTCATTTTACTATTATAATTTGGGACATAATGTTTACATTATATATCTTCTCATGAAATATTTATACATAATCTGCTTTGTCATCACATTTATATTATATAACTACAGTCTTTCTAGCTTCAAATACACAATTTAAATTTTAAAAGATCTGTATGTAACTGGTAACTCAATGGGTAGATTTTTACGAACTCTTTGATGTAACATCTTATAAGAATTCAAAGACAAATATTTTCACATAAAACAGAAATGTAAGGCCCTTTTAGGGACCTAAGCAACAAACACATGTTTTCATTAGATGGTATAACAAATAACAGCCCTTAGATTCCACCACTGTAGTACAATACAAAGATATAGATCAGTTTTCATGGGAGAAAGATTGACAACAAATGCAAAATTAATAGTCAAGCATTTCCGTGACACTAATATGCCAGAGCAGTTTAAATTAATTTAAAGGGGTGGCATCCAGAAATGACTGTTTTTTATACTGTGGTTATAGTTCTCATCAAAGAAAATGAAATTGCCAAGTATTTTGTGTAAATTCTTGCAAATTCATGCTTCTGGGTTTATATCTCTGCCATTGTCTCTGCCAGTGTGGTGTTAAGTGACCTCAGACCAGCTAATTAATCTTTCCTCTTTGCCTTAGCCTTTTCATCCATTAAATGCGCCCACAGGGAGATTTGTCATGCTAGCCCATAAAGTAGTTCCATCAAAGCATCAAATTTAAGCCAGAAGAAGAATACAAAATAACAGTGGTGCCCAGCAGCTCTGCTTTCGGGAGCACTTTTATTTCTAACACCTGCATTTCACATCAAATTGCAAAGTATAGTTGCCTCTGGGAATATCGAGGGAATGTAGGTGTTCATGCCAACTCTTTAGCATTTGGGGATCATAATGTGAACAAAATAAATTTTAATTATTGTTGTAGTGCAACTTTAAATAGACATGCTCAAACAAGTTGTCATTAGTTGGAGGGCAGATGGTAATATGGAAAATATCACAGGGAGGGGCTCAAACATATAAATAAGAGAGAGCAATTCCCAGGATGGATGGATATTATTTTCTACTTTAAAAAGAAAGGACAGAGAGCCAGGTAAGGTGATATAAAGAGAAAAGAAATACTGGCATGAATAGAAATGAATTGTTATTTTTTCTCTATACCCTCCTTTTAGTCTATGAGATGTGCAAGATTTCAAATTATCAATTGAGACAAGAGGTGCCTGTCGGTTGAGTCTAGAGGGGTTAAAGACATGCTGAAAATAAGAACCTGTGAAAGTGAATGTGTTGGCAACCTCTCAGCACATCTTCATGCGTGCAGCAGAAACAGAAATGTGAAGGAAGACTGTTCCTTCTCCCCCTCAGCTGCCCTTGATGAAAGTCATCCATAGATCGAATATCACAGCCGGGAAAAGGTCAGCTCTGACATTCCTCGTACTAGTTTAAATTTCTTCTTTCTTTAATTGAGATATAATTGACATATAATATTGTGTAAGTTTCAGGTGTACAAATGTTGATTTCATACATTTATATATTGCAATGTGATTACCACCTAGCATTAGCTAACACCCTTATCACATCACATAATTATCATTCATTTTTGGGCTGAGAACACTTAAGGTCTATTCTCTAAGCAACTTTGAAGTATATAACACAGTATTGTTGACTAGAATCACTGTGCTGTACATTAGAACTCATTCATCTTCTAACTGCCAGTTTGAACCCTTTAACAAACATCTCCCTAATTCTTCCACCCAGTAGCCCCCAGAATCCACCATTCTACTCTGTTTCTATAAGTTTGGTTTTTTTAGGGTCTACGTATAAGTGATATCATACAATATTTGTCCTTCTCTCTCTGACTTATCTCACTTAGCATAATGCCCTCAAGGTCCATTCACAGTGTCACAAAGGGTAGGATTTCCCTCTTTCTCATGTCTGAATAATATTTTGTTGTGTATGTGTGTGTGTGTGTTGTGTGTATGTATATATATATAAATTCTTCTCATGAAACATGGCTAGAAAATTCAGTCTTCATTTTTTCCTCTCATTTACCTTCTCTCCTCATACCTAATATTTTCCTTAAAAATTAAACTCTACTTATGTGATCTCTCTGCTAAATATATCTCAATTCTTCCCCCGGCTACCAGATAACTTCCAGCATTCTTGGTATTCAGTGTCTTTTCTGACCTCGCCCCAGTTGGCTTTCCAAATATTCATACATTGTACTATTTTTCTACATTGATCAGTTATTCACTTTAAAGAAAGCTATTTTGTCTTTTCTATAAATCAGTTCACATTATTTTTCCCCCTCCCCAGGAATCCCTTACACCAATCTCTGACTCGTCAGTTGAAGGGTGGCCATAAAAAATACATTCATGTCCCCACCCATGGAACCTGTGAATGTGACCTTACTTGGAAAAAAGAGTCTTTGCAGATGTAATTAAGTTAAGAATCTTGAGATGGCATCATCCTAGGTGGACCCTATCCCAATGGCAATGTCTTTCTAAGAGACAGAAAAGAAAATAGAGACAAAGGAGAAGACCATGAGAAGACTGGAGGCAGAGATTGGACTCATGCAGCCACGAGCCAAGAAACATCTGGAACCCCCAGAAACTGGAAGTAGCAAAAAAGGATTCTTCTCTAGAGACTTCGGAAGGAGTATGGCCCAGTGAATACATTGGCATTGGACTTCTGGCCTCCAGAACCTTAAGAGAATACATTTTTGTTGTTTTAAGCAACCAATTTTGTGGAAGTTGGTTATAGAAACCATAGAAAACTAATGCACTGATCAAATCACCAAATTCTATTCCTCTTGTTGATGAAGTATTCTCACCCTCAAAAAGTAATCTTATCCATTCCATAGTGTTTTTTACACATTTCTTATGATATCTATATAATTATCCTCAAGGTTTAGTACTTTGAAAAATTTATTTGATTATTTTTGTTTCTTTTTTAATGAAATACTTTAGTGGGAAAATTTAAAAAAAAAATCGTGGTTCTTTATAATAATGACCTCAAATCCAATAAGGGTTTGGAATTAAAACATCATATCTTGAAATATAAACATAATTTTTATACACATTCTATTTGAAATATGATTCATTGAAACAATTCTTTTCTTAAGAAAATAAACTATAAAATTTAGGTGAAGTACTTTTTGTAAGACTTTTTAAAGGAAAGTTGTAGGTTGTGTATTTTCTTCTAATAATGTATCATTATCCTTTTGCAAAGCTGCGTAAGTAGAACTTCTGTTACAAAATATGTTTGTGGGGAGAATAATTGCTAAAAGGAGATTGGTGACAATATAATCATATAATATATCAGATAACATCTTAACAAATAGTTGTTCCTATAATGGCTGATTTTTGCAATAAGAAAATAACACAAAATGAAAATAAAACTGATTCTCACCTTATTTCAAAACATAAATGTCAACATATTTGAATGTAGCTTCTATAATTTCAGATTATATAACTGAATATATCATTACAGAAAATGGGAACTACCATTCTCCATTAATGTAGCTTTATCTTTTTCAAAAGAAAGTGTCTTGATCTTATCCTCAAAGTAAATATATTTTCTCATGAAGTTCCTGCACAATCCTCCCAGTTATCAGGGATAATCAGTACTAGAATCTGAAAAAAAAATAGAAATAAAATTATCAACCATTTTATCTTCATTCAATTAATGTATTTTATTGAGTATTGTATATAGCAGGGTCCTCCATACATGGTTATTAAATAAATCAATCTTGCATATGGTAGTTTCTTATTTTACAACTGATTTTAATCTTAGAAGTCAAAGTTCAGTCTGTTTCTTTTTAAAAAATAATGTTTTTATGTAATAAATTTGCAAGCACATTACTCTTGTAATAATTCCTTCCGTAACAGTGTCTGAGTGAGTAAATGTTTTTAAATATACTTTAGTAGCACAAATAGATTATTGTTAATTATCTGAATTAATGCTCCATCTTCTTTCCTTCTATCACAAAGGAAGGATTGTGTTGTTGCTTTCTGGTTGTCTCTCCTCCTACTTGAAGAAGACTATCACCCATTACTGAGTCCCAACTCATCTGTATACTTAACTGTTCCTTATTTATAATGCAATTTCTTTGTCTTTGTATAGGTTGAGATCTATTCTGTATTCATGAATCTCCCTTGACTTAACATTCTATTCTGGTTACCACCCTTTGTCATAGTTTATTTCATTTTAGAGACTTGTTTCTATTCCTTCCATGGACTCTACAGATAAAAGGCTCATGGCTATGGAACAGCTTGATAGTAATTACTTATCTTGAAGATTCACATACACTGTCAGTTGTGTGAATTAGCACCCCACTGCTACATGTGTCTGAGGCCTGTGGTTTCAGTTTCTCACAGGTGAATTATTAATTTTCAAGCTATCGTCTTGAAATGTTGTCAAGCTTCCGTTCTCTTGCTCAGGCTTATGGATAGAATTTCACCTCCTCTGTCTTCATGATGGTACAACCTCTCAAGACTCCTTCTTTTCTTCAGGAAGATCAGCTCCAACTCCTCATACATAAGTAGCCTACTGCCTCAACTCTCCTTGAATGGCTATTAAAACCCCAGACTTACATTCTCCAACCTGGGCTCTACCACTCTGTTTCAAGTTCACTGTCTTAGGATTTTCCTCCTCTATTCTTTTGAGAAATCCATGTGCTTATCTCTTGTGGATCCTCTATTGCTAGGCTCTTCTTTCTTAGTTTACTCTCTTATTTAATGGAGCAAATTCTGCACTAGCTCCCTAAGAAAGGAAGAAAAGGTGAATAAAAGATAAATTTTTGAGACCTTGGATAACTGGCCATATCCTTATTCAATATGAGTGTTTGATGGAATGATTGTCTTGGGACGGAATATCAGGTTGAATATTTCCCTAAAAAATGTTCAAGGCTTTTCTCAATTCTCTTCTACTTTAGTTGTGGCTATAGAAGATTCTTATATAAGATCATTCTTCTCTATGAACTTTGATTGTAATTATCTCCTTCTATTTTCTGTAAGCTCTAAGTTTCTTTAGTCATAATATTTTGAATATTTTCTGTCTTGGTATGAGGACTTTTTTATGTGTTGGGCTGGTTTTTGGTGGATTGATTCTTTCACTCCAGAAAATGGTGATTTTTGGTTATATAATTTTTTTTGTATATTTATTTCATTAAATATTTTAAGGAACTGCTTTGTTGCAGAGTGTTTTCGATACTTGGAACACGAGAGAATGAAATGGAAAACCTGTGCCATCATGCAGTTTATATTCTAATGGAGGTAGACAGATTTTTTTAAAGTACATTTTAAGGAATATTAAAAGATGACCAATAACAAAGGAAAAGTAGCTTCAAGGTAAAGGGAAATTGGGAGGTCTTAGGTCACAGAGACAGATTATAATCTTCAATAGAGTGGTTAGCATGGTTGGTCTGGGAAAAGAAATTTGAAAAAAGATATGAAAGAAGTGAGGGAGAAAGTTATTTGACTATCTGGGTGAAGAGATTTCCAGGAAGAAGGAACAGTCACCACAATGACCCCATGTGGGAACATACTACATTGTTCAAGGGGTATGGCATGAGTAATGATCAAAAAGGAAATCAAAGGAAAGTGATCAAGCAAGTGAGTAATAGGAGATGAAGTCAGAAGGGAAATAAGGGAATAAAGGGTAGATTTTATAGGGCCTTAAGGGTAAGGCAATAATACAGTTAATTGTGTAAATTAAGGCCCTTTTAAGAATGAAAATGTGAACTGATAATAATTATGCAAGGAAAACAGGCACAATCTGAAATTGTCTTGGGCAAACCAGGACATATGTTCCCCTAATTGTATGTAATTTTAATACATTCCATATTACTTTGAGTGAATTAAGGAGATAGTCCTTTATTTTTCTTTTTTGAGCAGATGAGTGACATGATCTGAATTAATTTTTAAAGAGATGACTATTGTTACTGTACTAATGGTAGAAAACAAGGGTGAGGACAAGGAGACAAGTTAGAAGTTCACCATAGTAATCTGGATGAGAAAAGACAGTGGCTCTGAGAAGGGTGATGCAGTGGAGGTATTGAAAAGTAATTGTATTCTAAATATATTTTAAAGGTAAAAGTGCAAGTTATCCTACTAGTAGATGAAGACAGTGAGTAGGCAGTTCACTGGGATTCTGGTTTTTCCATGTAAGGAAGTAGAGAGGAGTGAAAGAACTAAGGATACATTCAAGAAAATTATAATGATTGACTGTTGAATTGACTAAGGAGAGAAGAAAGACATCAAGGGGCCAAGGAGCACTGAAAAGTGAAAGTGTAGTGGGGTAAGATCCTGAAGGGCTCTACGTATTATCAAAGATGGGCTAACACATAGAGAAAATGAGCCAAAAAAAGTCTTTTACTTTTTTTATGAAAATGGGAAAGAAAAATGGATGAGTTGCCATTATTGGTAATGACAAGTTCTAAGAAGGTATGAAATGGGAAGTGATTGGTTGAGATTGAATCACAGGAGAGAAGTTACGGAACTGAGAGGCTAGGATTTTAGCAGAACCATCTCATCTATATTGAAGTAACCAACAGTTAAGACAGGGATAGTGTTAGAGAAAATTACAAAGAGCCAGAGACTAAACCAGTTTGGAAGTAAAAGGGTATGGTGTAAAAACCAGTGAATGACCACAAATGTGAAGTATTCATAAGTAACATAATTTGATCATATGAGATTCAACGCTGGAGATTTTTGGGGAGAAGGGACTACACATGGACTAGACGCAGCAATGAGGCCAGTTGTTTTGAGGGGATTTATCAAACTTGGTGAATTTAAGAATCACTGTTCATGGCCCTGTGGAGCTTGGGGAACCAAAGGTAAAGGAAGGACCAGCTCATGGATGGGGAGGCTAGTGGATGAAGCTGTGTCAGACTGGGCCCCACAGTATCACACTGAAAAGTTAAAATGAAGTAGTAGTAAACCCATACACCCATCAGCATACCCCCAACACACCCCTACCCCATTTGCCCTTCACAATTGCTGAGCACAAGGGGAAAAGAATCTCCCCTGAGAATCTGTAAAATTATCAAACAGATTTGAAGACAAAATTTGTAACACTTCTCTGGCTTAAAAAAAAAATTTGTTTAAGGCGGCTGCCATCTTGTAGTAAAGCCAGGCACTTCACTGATGCAAAAGCAAAATTCTCTCTAAAGGATCCATTTTTACTCCAGGTCTCAATTTTCTACAGAAAAAAAAAAATCCATAGAAAATTGGCAGCTGAAAAAAACAAACTCATTGAACCCACAATAAAACAAATTGCTACAGTTGGAAGCCAAAAAATGACAACAAAATCATATCCTCAAAAGGATTATAAATGGAAATTACCAGAGAAATAAAATAAATAAAAAATGATTACTATGTTTTAAGGAGTCATTGAGATGTTTGAAAATTTCTTTGAAGATCAAGTAAGTTGACATTTAAAAAAATCTTCAATAATGTGATTTAAAGTCGTAATTTGCAACTGAAGAGAGAATGAAATATCTGGAAGAGAGAAATATAGAAGAGGGGGTATTTGGCTAAGAGACAGCTGGAAAATACCAGCAAATCAACTGAAAATCTCCTTTAATGTTTTTTAATTTTTTCAGTATACAACTTCACTCTAGAATGTCTCCAATTTTGTTTCCCGAAATTCAATCTTCTATTACATATGGACTATTTTGTTTCATTACTTATAACATGCCCCTTTTAGAAAAAAGGAGATGAGTAAATTTCTTGCCACAGTATGATATGTAAGCCAATTTAACATATTACTCAAACTTCAGTAGCTTTGGTTTGGAAAATGTTATCTCGACTTTCAATAGAATCTATTTCATAAAACAATATTCTTTAGGTTGTTATTACAACGTTATAGGTTTTACCCTCAAGCATGAATGGTGACCTGAGTAGAATCACGGAACGTTAGAGATTTTAGAGTCATTAGAAATTATCTAGTCTAATTCATTATTCTATTGATAAGATGATCTGCTATTTAATTTTCAACTGCTTGTGATTCACTGTGGATATTAGATTTTAGGCTAAATATCCTTAATTAGTATAAAAAGCAGAATTTTGAATTCAAATTATATCAATTCAATTGCTAACATAATTGTCTAATAGTTTTGTGACCTTACATAAGTTAATTAACATCTCGGAGCATTGATTTCTTCATCAGAAAAATGAGAATACTACTAGCTAGTATAGGATTTTTTTATTAGGAGAAAATAAGATAATATACATGAAAGCTTTATTCAAAGCTAATGAATATTATTTTCCCTGTTAATATTATTACTAACAACCAAAATTAAAGCAGATTATTTCAATTTGTAAGCACTCCATAAAATGATTTCCCTTAAAACACTGAATCACTATGTGAATTGGGAAATAAATTTCAGCATTTTCTTTTTTATTTCATTCTCAGAAGGCTATCTTTGAAACATGTAGCTGTGAACTCCAGGAACTAATTTTCCAAAGTCAGCATAGACACAAATAAGTACACATGATATAATTAAAAAGGAAAGCACCATGAGGCTGTATCAGAAGCAGAGTGAGAAAAAAGGAACAGGAATGTCATTTCATAATGGGAACTGGGAGGAAGCAACTTAAAAAAAATATTTTTAAGGAAAAAATAAAGACATGTTGAAATAGCAATCAGCTTGCAATGTCAGAGCAATTTTAAAAACATTTATGTTTTGTTGAACCAGCGAAGAGGAGACACCCTGAAGTATCTGCAGGCTTAATGACAGTATTTTCCATTGTTCACATTTGAAAAACGTACATTTCCTCATTTCTAGAATTTAAATTTATCTGTGCAATAATTAATAGGAACAGAAATAACCAGAGTATCTGTTATGACACTTAAGTACGATTTTTACCACTATCTTTGTAACTGGGAGGATCAGTAGCAAATACTCTAATAAACAGTATTTATATCATTTTATGTGTAGTTGTAGATAAATATGTAAATGCATTTGTTAGCTTTTGCTGCATAACAAATTATCCCAAAATGTGGTGGCTTAAAACAACAATCTATTATCTCACAGTTCCTGTTGCTCAAGAATTCAGCCACATTTTGACTAGGTTCTCTGATTCAGGATCTCTTGTAAGACTGCAATCAAGAGGATGGCCAAGGCTGTGATCTCAACTGAAGGCTCAACTGGCTTGGAAGGCTTGGAAGCAGGGAACGATCTTCTTCCCAGCTCAGTTATTGTCAGTGGAGGGTTCATTTCCTCAGGGGTGGTTGAAATGAGGAACTCAGTTTCTCATTGACTATTGGCCAGAGGCCTCCCTCAGTTCCTTGCCATATGGGCCCCTCTATAGAGCAGTTCACAATATAGAGGCTGGCTTTTGTCAAAGCAAGCAAATGAGAGTGCAAGAGAAGGTGAGCAAGAGAGAAGCCAGAGTCCTTTTGTTGCCTGATCTTTGAGCTTCTCATCATATTCTGTTCATTTAGAAGTCAATCACTAGGTCCTGCCCACATTAAGGACCATAAATAACATGTAATATCAGAATTCTTGAAGGTGAGGGTCATTAGGAGCCATTTTAGAAGCTGACTGTCACAACAGACCATACATAGATACATAAATACGTATATAAATACCCATATGCAAGAATATACAAATAAAAATATACATTCATGCTGAATATTTAATAAATCATACATTTTTAAATTTTAGATTTATTTCATCTAAATTAATCCCTTTGTTGCATATAAAATGTTCAAAGTACAGATAATTTCAAATATTGCTAGAGTGTTCTTGAAAATTTCTAATTCCAAATTTCACTTTTTGTTTTTTAAAGATTTTATTTTTCCTTTTCCTCCCCAAAGCCCCCCAGTACATAGTTGCATATATTTTTTTAGTTGTAGGTCCTTCTAATTGTGGCATGTGGGACAGACACCACCTCAACCATGTCCGCGCCCAGGATCCAAACCGGCGAAACCCTGGGCCATGGAAGCAGAGTAGGCAAACTTAACCACTAGACCACAGGGCCAGCCCCCAAATTTCACTTTTTTTCCCCCCCCAAGGAAGATTAGCCCTGAGCTAACATCTGCCAATCCTCCTCCTTTTTTCTGAGGAAGACTGGCCCTGAGCTAACATCCATGCCTATCTTCCTCCACTTTATATGTGGGACGCCTACCACAGCATGGCTTGCCAAGCGGTGCCATGTCCGCACCTGGGATCCGAACCAGTGAACCCTGGGCTGCTGACGTGTGCACTTAACCGCTGCACCACCAGGCTGGCCCCAAATTTCACTTTTAATTAAGTATATCATGCCTGGGATTTGTAGAGCAAATGAAGATTAGTGCTTGTTTCAAGAATAGTCACTAGACAAAGGGTAATCCAACTGTGGTTGGCTACAGATTATCATATCTTTGATACATTTATTTGCAGTTTTTATGTTTTTCCGAGAAGGTTATTTTCATTATTTTCCAAATATTTTTGACAAAATATTTTAAAACATTAATTTCTTCACATAGTCTCCAAACATTATTTCCAAGTTATGAAGCTCTAGTGACACACTGAGTCACAACTAATTAATGACAACTAGTTAATTTCTAAATAAGTATGTGTAAGACTCCTCATTTCATATGAATATGAAAGTAAGAAAACAAAAGTTAAATTATTATCGAAGGCAATAGAGAAAGAAAAATATTAGCAAAATGAGTATATTGGCTATCTTACAAAAAAATGCACACTAAGATAAACATTAATATGATTCGTACATTTCAAAGAAATCAAATAGTTACATGTTAATACAGTCATCTGTCGCTTAACAGCAGGGATAGTTCTGACAAATGCGTTATTGGTGATTTCGTCATTGTGCAAACATCATGGAGCCCTACCCAGTTCATCGTCTACCAACCTAAATGGTATAGCCCATTACACACCTGGGCTATATGGTACTAATTTTATGGGACTACCATAATAGATGTGGTTCAGCATTGACCAAAACATCGTCATGCTGTGCGTGACTGTATTAAAAATACCTTCTGCTCGAGTCCTCTTCTCATAGTCCTCTGAGGGAGTTCCAGTAGCAAAAGTATTTTGTGTGTCTTCTACTAAGAGAATTCACATTTTCTGGCTTATGGCTAATGGTACCTATAGTAACAGTAAGTTTCAAATGAATGTCAAACTTGCTACACTTACAGAGACACTTTGGGAGAGCAAGCTAGGGAGGCCATTATTGGTTCATTTTGAGAAATTCTCTTTTGGGTTCTGATTAGTCAACCATTAAATAAAGTCATGATTCAAAAGCTCAGGTGAAATTCAAAATGTGGTATTTAACAAGCAATATTGCACTGTCAGTCATCAATGAGAACAGAGCTGACTTTTAAGTAGAACCAGATGTTGTTTGAACAACAGCTTAAGATAACAGAGCAGACTGTAGCAGGTATAGATGCTATACAAACTGCCTTTCAATTGATGACCACGTGGCTATACTGATTTTCGTGTTTTAATTCATATGGGGATGTATGGTGGTAGAGAAAGTAGCTTGTAAAAAATAAAATGCAACTTTAGAGATAAGACTTGATAAACATGAAAAAATGTCAGTTAGCCCTATTCTGCATATTTTATGGTAGATATAGGGCATAATCAAAATTAATTAGGGGCTGGCCCCATGGCCGTGTGGTTAAGTTCGCACGCTCTGCTGCAGGCGGCCCAGTGTTTTGTTGGTTCGAATCCTGGGCGCGGACATGGCACTGCTCATCAAACCACGCTGAGGCAGCATCCCACATGCCACAACTAGAAGGACCCACAATGAAGAATATACAACTATATACTGGGGAGATTCGGGAAGAAAAAGGAAAAAATGAAATCTTTTGAAAAAAATTAAAAAATTAGTATCATTTAGGAAATGAAACTTCAGAAACACAAAATGTAGTTGTTTATCCATGGTAGTTTAGTCTCTCTCCTTACTTCTGAGCAAGGATACTAAAGTCTTTTTTATTTATTATCCTTTATTTACTAAAATTTTTAGAGGTATAAGTCATCGTCACAACTAAATACAGAGTCTTAAAAAAGCTATGATTTTAGCCCTTGACTTACCATCTTTGATCAGATTCACACATGTGAACTCACTACTGTAGGGATCACGAAGACTTGGGAGAAACAGTATTTTATACCAAAAGTGCACAAAATGTAATAATACAAAAATATGCATATATTAATTCTGCAATGAAAAACTTGTTTATTTTCTGTCACTTGCAATCTTAGGAGCCCTAACTCTTTATAATACAGGGCGAAAGATTTTCACCTTATGTCCACAACTAATAGTTCCAGTTCTGTAAATCCCACCCTATCTAGTCCTTCTACCATGTATTCCCCCATTTTAAACATATTTACCACTTTTCTCATTATCTTATATCCTTGCCTTCAACTCAATTCTCTCCTACTTAAAACTAACAACTAACTAAACAAATTAAAAACCCTTACCTTCCATAACAACTTCCTCAATATTGCCTATCCTTCATAGGCAAGATTTTTGACACAGTAACCTACACAATTATATTTCCTGCTTCCTTACCTCCCATTCATTTGTTTTACCTTCTGAAATTTGGCGTCAATCCTCCCCTCCCTGGGAATTTTTATGGGAGTTTCCCAGTCTTTCAAATGGAATTGCTTCTCAAAAGGATTATGTATTTCACAGAGCAAAGTTCTACTGTCTATTCTCCTCTGCCTCTGGATATGTCATCTAATTACAACCCTAGTCCCTTAATGATTATAGTGAGAGGGTTGGTGAGAGGTGCTGAGAGAGTGAGGGAACAAAGCAAATTTGCTCAGGAACAACCCTCATGCAGCTGGAGTGTAATGATGGTGGTAGCTGCTCAGTGTTCTGATTAGAATGGCTTTATACATCCAGCGCAGAAGCAGAGAGAGGTGGGCTATTTCTTTCTAATTTACTCCTTGCTATGGGTTGAATTTTGTTTCTCAAAAAGATACTGAAATCTTAGTCCTCAGTATCTGTGAATGTGTCTTTATTTGGAAATAGGGTATTTGCAGATGATCAAGTTAAGCTGAGGTCATTAGGGCAGCCGTAATTCAATGGGAATGTGTCATTTTAAAAAACGAAATTGTGTACACAGAGACACACACAGGGAGAACATCAAGAGAAGAGGAAGGCAGATCAGAATGATGTATCCATTGCCAAGAAATGCCAAAGATTGCCCACAACAACCAGCAGCTAGGGGACAGTCATGAAACAGATTCTCCCTCACAGCCTCGGTAGGAAGAAACCATGTCAACTTGACCTTGGACTTCTAGCCTCCAGAGCTGTGGGATGATAAATTTCTGTTGTTTAAGCCATGCACTTAGTGGTACTTTATCACAGCAGCCCTAACAGACTAAGATGCTCGCAAACTAGTCATGTATTCTGTTTCAGAAAACAAAATGTTTAGCGATCATTATTTTTTGCTACAGTGAATTTTATCAGAGATACACTTGTAGGAAAAATCTCTCAAACCTAAAAAAAAAAAAAAAAAGAAAGGATATATTTTGCTTCCAATGATGTTGAAAAATTTCCTGTAATTATAAAGATTCATGGATTTTTATTAAAAGAGAATTTATCAGGTAAGCAAGGATGCTATCATTTTAAGCCATTAATCTAAAAATATCATAGATGTTTAAATAACATTTATTGTAATTTATTATTGTAAAAATAGCACATATTATCTGTAAAAGTTTGAAATAAAATGCTGATGTATGTATGAAGGCACAATAAAAAAATGGCCCATGGTATCAGTACCCAGAGATAAATATTACTCTATTTATTTAAAACATTTTTTCTACTTTTCTGTTTTTAAGTATACTTCTATACTCTTGTTTAAAATCTATCCTCAATATTTCCATATGTCATTAAATAATAATAGGCAGAAAATGATAACCATAATAATCAACATTAATTAGGCACTCATTCTCGGCCAGCATAGTATCAATTCAGTCTATAGTTTGATTGACATGAACACTATATTTGTTCTCATTTTTAGTTTTTAAAACTAAAAACTTAGAGATTTTAATTGTGTAAATGTTTTTATGTATCTCTGAATATTTCTTTTGTGTAAATTCCTGGGTGTTCACGCAACCATTTAAAATGCTTTTGGCGAATATTGCAAAGTTGCACTTCAATAATATTATATTGAATCACAGTGCTTCTACAAAATTATGAGAGTGTTCATTTGGCCCAGACCTACAGATACTGTATATTAAAAAACAAAGCATAAAGCAAAAGTAGCAATTTGGCAGTTATATTTATGTAAACGTTAAATATATTTATGGGCCATTATTATTTATTCTTTTTTAGTCAGCTCTTGTGATATGAATTTGGTCATCTCTTTCTGAGATTGTTCCCAGCCGTGGATCATATCCTGGTTATTTTTATACTATATAATGTACCCATTCCTTTGCCTCAATTAATTAGGTAATGTGCAGCAACTAGATCCAATTGGAGCCATCAAATTACCTTTCTCAGCAATTTAGACTTGGAAAATCACAGAATTCAGTAATTCTGTACTAGTATCTTTAACTAGGAAATACTGTAAAGCTGAGTCTGAGCAGCCGTTTCTGGATATGTTCACTGTGAAGTGGATGATGGAGTGTTACATATGTACTGTATTCAAAATGTGCTATATCGGCGTGGTTCAGTATGATAGCTGTGAGCCACATGTGCCTATTGATTATGTGAAACGTGACTAGTGTAACTGAGGAAGTGAATTTTAAATTCTATTTAATTTTAGTTAATTTAAATTTAAATAAATAGCCACATGTGGCTAGAAGCTATTAGATTGAACCTGGCAGCTGTAGACAGAAAAGGAGAAGCTTGCATGCAGAGAAAAGAGAAAGGAGAGATTCTGTGGTATTGGAGAAACGGAGAGAAGAATGACTGTCTCTGAGAGCTTTTGAGTTCGTGGTTCTTTGTCCCGGTTTCCGATGAAACTAAGCCGCACATTTCCTGCTCTGGATTCAGTGATACTCCTCTAGCTTTATAAATAATGCTCCAGTTCTTCTCTTGGGTTATTCTTCCATTCATGTTTTCTACTTGAATTAATTTTTGAAACATACATTTTCCTAGAGATTGTTTATTTAGTTGCGAATTTAACAATCATAAGTATCACTGTATTTTGCAAAAAAAAAAAAAGTTGTCTTTATATGTGATGGTGTATTTCCTTTCTCATGACTAGTTAACTATGTGTCACTACTTTTTTGATGAGTAGTCTGAATTCCTCAATTATTTTCTCTGTTTGCTTAGTTAAATGATTTTTTTGGTTTAAATTCATTTCTTGCTGCCCTCTTTCTATTTATTGTAATGTGAAAAATCTTCTAATGCCATGTAAAGAAATCATTCTTCTAAATACCAGGTCAAGTGTTTATCAGAACAATTCTACCTAAATTTCAAAAAACAAAATATTCCAAACTTACTCAAACTTGTTCAGAGAATATAGAAAACATAATCAAACCACAATTCAAGTTTATTCCATGATGCCTATCATTGATGTCAAAACTAGAAAAAAATATTATGAAAAAAATTACAGGCCGAACTCATTCTTTAACACACAAAATCTTAAGCAATGTACTAACACACCTCAATAAAGTATAAAGAATATATCGTTATATAATTGGGTTGATCTCAGGAGAATAATTCAAGACTTTACTGAGAAATGTTTTTTAAATGTTTTTAGATAATTAGATATATATATCAAAACCACAGAGAGGTTCAATAAGGCAATACTGTCAATAGTCCCAAAATGGATATCAAGATGCAATGTAATTACATAAAAAACTTCTAAAAATCCCCAGGAAGGTGTTTTTTGGTAGATAAAATTTGATTACTTTATCTAAAATTTCTGAATAAGCACAAGGCCAATAAGAACAAAGATACTCTTGAAAAAGAAGAATAAGGTGGTTTGACATATCCTATCAACTATCGAGAATTTTTATAAAGCAATGTCATTTAAGTCCACACACTACTGGTGCTGGAATAGTCAAATTGCCTATGGGAGCAGATTAGCAAGCCCAGATACAGGCCATACATATATACAAAGTTTAATCCTGAGATATATGACATTACAGACCCCAGAGAAAAAGAGACACTAGTCAATACATGATGCAGAGAAAACTGATCATTCATATGGAAAGAGGAGGTCACACCACTCCCACCACACTCATAAAGCAGTTAAAGCAATGTGAAAGGTAAAACTTTAAAAAGCCCACAGGAAATTATACACAACTATTTTTATGACCTAAGCATAAAAAGTGGTATTATAAACAAGATAAATCTGATGACATTAAAATGAAGAACTTCAGTTTATAATGTATACTGTGAAAATGTCAAAAAGGCAAATTACAAACTGGGGAAAAGATGTGAAACACATATGATCAACAAAGGATTTGTATGCATGCAGAGAATATTAAGTACTTCTACCAATTCATAATCATAATAATAACAAACAATAGAAGAATGAGCAAAAGATATAGAAAGGCAACTCATTTATTCATTTACCAGATATTTACTTAATATCAACATACACTAAATATAGATGTAGGGTATGTTGTTATGAAAAAAGCACATAAAAATCCTTATCCTGATGAAACATATGTTTTAGTGGTTAGAAGATAATAAGTACTATGGGGAAAATAAAACAGAAAAAGTAAGACAAGAGGGTAAGGATTATGAGTTCTTCAATGTGGGGAATGATCTCAGTAAGCAGGTGACCTTTGAGACATGACCTGAAAGAAATGAAGGGCAAGTCATGAAGTTATAGTGAAAAACAGTTTCCAGGCAAAAGGAAGATTAAGAGCAAAAACTCTGAGTGTCAAGTGTGTTTGGTAGACTCAAAGATCAGCAAGCAGATTGGTGTGATTGAAGTGGAACAAGAGAAGACTAGAACAAGAAAAGCAGAAGTAACTGTGGATCAGACCAAGCAAACTCTTACAAGCCATTGTCTTAGATCATATTGGCTCAATCTCATTTGTATCAAAGAAACTAAAGTTAAGACCAAAATAAATATTATTTTATGCTTCCAAGAGTAGAAAAATTGGTTCAAGATTACAAACATTGGTGAGGAGGTGAATGAACACCAATTTTTGCTGGTAGAATTCTAAATTCTAGAGCAATCTTGGAAAGTAATCCACTTGCCCATGACCCTGTAGTTCCATTTCTAAATTTACAGAGAAACTCTTTTATGTGTGCTCCAGCAGATATAGACAAGAGATGTTCATGGTAATATTATTTATTCTATCAAAAACTGGAAGCAAACAACCCAAAGGCCCTACAGTCACACGGTGCAATATTGTATGGCAGAGAAAATAAATGAACTAAAGCTGTGGGAAAGACACATTTTGAATCTATAATGTTGAATAATAATAGCATGTTGCAGAAGACTATACTCAGAATGACACCATTTTTAAATGCTTATAAAGAGGTAAACATATCTTGTTTATGAAAATAGAAACGCGAGATAAAGGAATACAAAAAAATAAAGAATAACAATCATAAATTTCTTACTAAGGATAACCTCTAGGGAGACGACAGGGGGATGGAACGGGGGAGAAGTAACTCGAAATATGCAGTTATCACTACTGTTCGAGTTCCAAAGTTGGATATTTAGTTCATAAGTGTTGAAAGATTGTGTTATATATAGATTTTATCTATCAAATATTGTTAAGTAGATCCTTTACACATAAGTAATAACATGAGCATAATAAAATTTACGTAAAGTCAAATGATTCAATATGATTGTCTCATATTAATTTAGATTCAGATTTAACATTTTACTGAAGCATGATATATTAGTTTTCTGTAGGCCTTTGCAACAAATTACCATGCTAGTGGCTTAAACCAACAGAGTTTTACTCTCTCACTGTTCTACAAGCTGGCAGTCCTAAATCTGGTAGAGCTCCCTCTCTCTGGGGCTCTAGGGGAGAACTCATTCTTGGCCTCTTCCAGCTTCTGGTGGCTGCAGCATTGTTGGGCTTTCCTTGGCATGTGGCTTCATCACTCCAATCGCTGCTTTCGTCTTCATATTGCCTTCTCCTGTCTATGTGTCTTCTTCTTTTTTACGTCCAGTCTGCCTCTGCCTTTCTATTATAAGGATATTTGTCATTGAATGTAGAGCCCGCTCTGATAAATCAGGATTGTGTCTTCATTTCAATCACATCTGCAAAGACCCCTTTTCCAAATCAGATTAACAATCACAGTTTCGAAGGATTTGACGTGCATATCTTTTTGCAGGGTCATTTTTCATCCTACCACATATAATTATGGTATTCAATGACTATTATTTGATTATTAAATCAAATTAACAACTTGAGACTAAGGCTTTTACAATTCATGAAAATATGTTCCTTAAACGTACTGCATAAATCAGGCAAATTTTATAAATTTCTAACTGTGGAAAGGTCCGCTAGATGGTATATCTACTCACTCCTCTGAAATCCTGCACACCCGTTTCATAAATCACAGCACTTAAAAATATCTCCAGAGGTCAGTTACTGTCTTTCCTTGCCTCTAGGCACAGCTACATTTAAACTAACTCAGGAGGAGAGGTGTCTATTCTGTTCTTAAAGATCGTGGCAAAAGAGATTATACAACCACTCCCAGGAACACTTTTTGGCATTTCAAGCATTGAATACTTAAAATCTCTCTCTTACATTCCAGAGGCATGGGAAATAGAAAAATCTTTACAATTTGCACATTTACTAAGAAGTTCCAACAGTCGATGCAGTGGACTGCAAATATGAGGCAAATGAGAAAAACTAGAACAATGAACAGATTTCATTTTTATATTACCACTGATACTATGAAATTCAAGTGCAGTTTGGCATAAGAATACATTTTGATCTTGCTTTTTCTAGTCTTTTGAGAAAAAAAGTGTTTTCCCATTTAAAAAAAACCACTTTAGCCTGAAGTGATTGAAAATATATGAAGAAAGCCTTTCAAGTTGCTTTCACTCTCACAAATTTTTCTCTTTCATACCAAGTCATATCAAGACAGGGAAGAAGCAATGATGCCAGGGGAGGACCCACATAAGGGGAGGACAGAAAGCAAATATGGAAATAAAATTTAAGCACAAAATCATGGGGTTGTTTTAACTCTTAAATTATACCAAAAGTTTTACAATTTCACTTGATAAGATATAAAAAGGATAGATATGTTAAAAATCTGTTACTTTATAAAGAGATTTAATCCAGATGAAAGTAGTAAAGTATGCTTTGCTCACAAAATATTTTGATTGTCTCTGTGCATTCTCAGGCACATTTCTACTGACAGCATTTCCACTGATACACAGCTCAAATAACATTCCCTGTTTTATGAAGACCAGGATATCATCGGATTCCTTGTCCTTGGAAATCAGTGATTTTGCAAGTAACTGTTTTGCTGTGTCATTCTAGAGATTATGCAGGGTGTGGTGTGGGTATTTCACCTTCAGAATAAAAAGGAGAAAAGGGATAGACTTGGTGAATTTGGGCCGCCACCTAAGTGTGATTAAAGTGGAAAATAGCTTTTTCACATTTCCGTATTCTTGAGATCTAGCACCCAATGTAAATAAGATAATACAATCTACTTATCTGTAAAGCAGGGACCTAAGTGTCCTTTCTTAAAAGTTTCTCTGAGACCTTTGGGAAAGAATTGCTTTAATCCCAAGTGGTTCTTGATTATTTGTATACATTGACTGGTATTTCTTATATACACCTGTTTACAGTCACTGTATTTGATGCAACGTAATTCAACTTTCTTGATTTTTTTTTAAAAAATAATAGTCGTGTGACAATGAGCCTAATCTTTGGTGACACTGCCTAATCACTGTACTTTAAGTAATGGTTTACAGGTGACATGCATAATATCCCTCAGGAATTGTTCAGCATCTAATAAATTTAGGATTTAGTCAAATGTAAGTGTAAAGCCTGTGATGATAATTTATCACTTGGAAAAATGATGTCAAACCAAGGGACTGCTGTAAGCTAGTAGCTGATAGAAAAAATTGACTGGCAAGAAAGGAATCAGAAATCGAGAGAGTGTCTTAAAATGTGGGCATTTTGGTAAAGGTCACACTGTATTTTGATTTCCTTGAATATATTTCAAGACGCAGAATAATATCTCAAGAGGATGGAAGGGTATGTGATTTTTCCTAAACAGTTCCTTCTCTAATACGTAATTGTTAGATTACAACTGTTTCTTTCTTCAACTCCGAATTTATAAGAACAGCTGACAATTCATTGTGTGAAAAATTTTGCCTTTTCTACTTGTCTCTTTGGGGATTTCATGAGCTTAAGTTTGCCAGAAAAGGGAAATTTTCTTCAATCAGGTAATGGTGAATAATGTCTTGTAGATTAATATGGATCTGGGGGGATAGGGAAAGAGAGAGAAGAGCCAACAAACTGGAACAATGCAATAGCCTTTTTCATGATAATAATCTTAGGAAAATTGTGCATTTCTACTTTAGTGTTAGATATAGATTAAAATGTTTTGAATTGCAAAAATAAAATAAATGAAGTAAATTTTCCAGTGGCAGACTCTTCCTTTAAAACTTCTTCTGTAAATTACTTTAGTATAAAAGAGTATTTTAAATCATGGCAAATTTTCTAGCAAAATAGGAAAACATTTTAAGAGAGGAAAATTGATATTACCCACTGAAGTCTCTGAATACAGAATGTAGTCCAGGAAAAATCTCTATCCATAGTTCACTTTTAAATATCTTTCCTTTTAAATCCTTAATCTTGAGAACCCAAGGGATGGGCCAATCTATTTCTCTTTCACTTATTCTGTTTGAGCTGGGATGTTTTCTTGAGCGGGGTGAGTAGATAGAAGTGGAATCATAAAGATGGTCAATAAGACTTAGAAATTTACATTGAAGGAACAGCTTTTGGCAGAATGACCATGAGTGCCTATGAGGATTTTCTAGTCCATCAACCCTTTAATTCCCTTCCAACAATACTACTCTGCACTTGACAACACAACTTTGTGCCATGTTTTTTAATGCTGTTTTGCAAACAGTGGTATCTGTATTAACAGGAAAAAGGCAGGAAAATCCCAAATGATGTTTAGAGGGAATCAGCAGAATTCTTGTGGATCCTTGCTTAACTAGTTACTCTGGTACTAACCTCTTAATCTCAAGTTAGTGTGCCTGGTGCACAATAAGCCAATCACTGAGACATCAGTGGTTGGAGAGGGAGAAAATTTTATTTGAATTGGCCCAAATGAGAAGGTGGGCGGATAGGTTCTCTCAAATCCAGCTTAATGAAAGAAGAAAGCAGGAGGTCTTTAGAGAGTTTCTTTTACTCCAGATAAGCCCTTGGGCAGCCAGACTTCTGGGCATCAACAGGCAGCTGGAGGCTAGTTATCTGGTGGTCTTAACTTCCTTAAAAGCATTCTCTTTCTTCTGAAAAACATGCTCAAAGATCCTTGTGACCTTGAGTCACCCCTCAGGTTAAACAAGAAAACAGCAAATTAACCAGATTAACTTATTTTCATCTGTGCCTGTGTTGGGAACAAGGTCCAAGGGTATTCATGATCTTATTGAATATTTACAGTAACCCTCAGGTATCTGGCTTCTAATCCACTTGAGAAGTCATGTCTCAAGGCCATTTACATGCATGAACTATTTGGTTAAAGCAAAACTCCACAAACATACCGTAATCAGATCAGGGTCTTGAATGACAAGTTATTGGTCCAAAATAAGTTGCTCTGTATACAAAATGTTAGTGTGAAGAATAACAATAATAATTCATGTGATTAATTGAATTTCAATTTTAATATAGATTGTGATTGCTTTTCAAAATGAATGGAGCCCTTGTTTTGAGTCATTGTGATAGACCATCAGAGAAAATTACACTATAATGGCATTTAAATGCAGTAATACTAAATAAAATACTTGTCATCACTGAGAGAATAGAAGTGGTTCACATGTTAGGATCATATAATCAGGAACCAGGAATGATTTACGCAAAGAATGAGTTCCTTTACAAATGGAGGAAAAACTAATATTATGGGAAGAATTTTTATCACCTAGGGCAGTTTCATAAAATGATGAAAATGGCTTTACAAATGGTAAAAATATTCGAAGGAAATATTTGAGGTGTCAAACTAACTCTTTTATATATAGCTTTGTTTCCATGAGTCAAACACGCAAATTATTGAACAAACACTGATCTCATCTGGATAATCCAAATATCTCTGCACAGATTCAAGAGTTGTTGTGTTTTGTAGTCATAGTGACTTACACTTTGAAATTTTTTTCACTTCAGTGTGTTATTTTATTAAGGGCTGTCTTAGAAAACAGAGTTCGTCAAAGAAGGGAGGATGTAAAATGACAGAGATGGCAGTCAGCCTGATCCCTTGATTCCTAGGTTAGAAGTTAGGATTTGGCTAATTGCCTTTTCCTACAACCTATGGAAAAGGGAGTATAAAGTTTGTATAAAGTACATTCATTGAATGTTTAAGATTTCATTTTAGTGCCCCTTATCCCTGGTCGTTTTCTGGAGAACTGAGCATCTGGGAATGAATGAAGGACTGCAGTGTTGGGTTAGTAAGTAGTGCCCTAGGGGGCAATGGAATTAGGTTTATTCATGTAGAAAATATTTTAAATACATACAGAATGTTTAGGAAAAAGCATAGTAAATGAAATGTTATGGTACCCACCCAGGCTTTAGGAAGAAACTATTTCTTTGAATGGATCTTTGTTCACCTCTTTGGATCACCAAGGATGAGGTGTGGGCATGAAGAGTCAGGGGAAAGAGGATCTGCTCATCATCTTGGCCTTATGGTGGATGAATGGAAGGATCTTTTCCAACTGATATATGGAATAAATTAGCTCAACAGGTCTAGAGTTTCTGCACTGAAGATGAGGCTGAAGACTTTTAAGTACATGAAGTGATTTTGTGTAGCATCAGCTCTCGGCATTTTTTTTACTAAGCAGTAGATGCTTGAACAAGATCTTATAATATTCTCATAACTAAATGACACACACAAAGAGAAAGGACTTTTTACATGGTGTATGATGGGAATATCTCCAATAATAAGGTTGAAATAATGCGAAGTCATGAAGCTTCTGACAGTTATCCTACTTTAAGTACTGCATTGTTCTAAATGTTGAGGCAAAGTTTACCTAACAGAGGGAGAGAATAGCAAGGGAAGATGTCAGACTGATCAGGGTCAGCTGCTCTAACTAAAATCAGTTCAAAATTTGAAAGTGAATGGCGAGTGTATTCACAGTGTTCTAAAATATTTTATCTTCTTCAGGGAAAATAATTTGAAGATAAGTAGACAGGGCCATTGAGGTGAGAAAGTTACAAATTCTTTTAAAAATATCTTAGAACAATTTTGATTAACATTTCTCCAAAAATATTTAAAGCTTTATTAATCTAGATTTAACAGTTAATGGTTTACCCTGAAGAAAATGTTTTGGCACTTCTGGAGAACTGAGAGACAGATAGTATCAACAAGAAAAATTTGATGTTTCCAACATTAAGATACTTTGGAATCTTCTAGTCATGCCTAAAAAACCTTTGCCCAGACTGTTTTTCTTTAAAAAATAAGTAAACTAAGCAATCAGAGTAGTAATTCAGTGAGTTTTAAGTTGGTTATAAAATTATATAGCATGAAATACTAAAACCAGATCATTCAAATGGAAAAAAAAAATCACGCAGAACTTTCTTAGCAAGAGCCAGAGTAGCCACACATATTAGAATGGAGAAATGATAGCCCCTTGGAACAAATAGTTGTCATGCAGAAGAAATATGCCAAAAACAGAAGAGCAAAATAGTGGACAAAGCTGGAGAAAATGATATCTGCCATGATTACTACAAAGCCTAATAAAGACTTCCACGATTAAAGAAATAACTATTCATCCTCTGTTGGCATGTTAGATTTGATACTGCGTTGGATGAAATTCATAAAATTTTATGGATGTAAATCTTTATAATACAAGATGAATTTATAAAGTTCTTTTTTCAGTAAAAAATGTACTTTGAAAGCAATATTCCCCAAACTTGCTTGCACTGCACATCCATCTTTTTAAAAAAATATCTATTCTGAGGTTTCACCACATGCCTTATGACTCAGAATCTCTCTGGGTGAAAGTCTGATTTTAAAAGTCTGTGATTTAAAACCAAACAACTAGCAAACAAATCAATAAACAACAACAAAAACTGTCTAAGGACCACTGTTCTTGAGCCTCACTTCTTCTGTCACTCTTGCTATGTGTTCTCTGAGTTTTATATCTGCTTGTAGTCAGATCACAATAGTTTCTTGAATTATCTTGCTCTGCGTCTGATAAATTTGCTTTCACAATGCTAGAAACTTAATTTTATATCTTCTCAGACAGTGCACCTGCTGCTATCCAGGTAAGAAAACAAAAAACAAAACTAACTACAAATAATTTGGTGTTAAAGACACTTTGTTTCAATATATCTTTTCTTTGCGACAAATAAAGGGTCAAGAGTGTGATTGCCATACAATGTGTTTTAGGAATATTTCAAGTCCTTCAGGAATGTATTGTTTTGATTAATTTATTCATTTGTTTATTGCACAAGATCTAGTGAACTCCTGGACTGTAGCAGTGACATGTGTTGAGTGTAGGGTAATTGACGCTCCCTTCTCTCATAGAGTTTTCGTTATAGCTACATGGGTGGGTAGATCTTTTGTATGGAAATATGTTCAGGTTTCTTTACAAATCTTAAGAATCCCCCTGCTGTTGGTTTTTTGTTTTTTGTTTTCTTAAACTGGAGCCTGATTGAAGGAGAAGTATGTAGCCAGCAGTATCTGTAACATAAATTACTCATAAGGTCTCTGATTTGGCTGACAGCAAAAGCAGATCACATCAGTGTTGTCACAGTCAGCACTGTTCTGATTCCAGAACGAGCAGACTACTCTCACTACTTCAGGCCAATGTCACCTGTCTAGCAAATGTTTTCTGTTATAATGTGACGTAGCTTCCAGTGTATGCACCTATGCTTTTGAATATATACCTAGTATATTGTGTGTGTGTATAAAATCTCTTTTGTATTTGGTTTTCTTGTTCTTTGCTGTACTTGGCTGTTTTTTGTATGTTTTTTTTTTACTTTTCTCATGTTCCCCTCAGTTGACAAAGACTGCAGTATCAGATTGAAATATCTGTCTACAGTGGTGCTGCTAGGCCATGGGAGAGGTGTAATCAAGGAGGTGATGATAAGATTTGCATTTTGGGAACCACTTTGGCAACAATTGGAAGGACAGAGTAGAGGAGTAGGGGACTAGAATCACGGAGATCATTTAGTTTCCATTTGATTGTCCAGGTGAGAAAAAGTGGAAATCTGTGGAGTTGGAGAGGTTATTCAAAATATATTTATAAGACAGAATTAACAGTTGTTAGACAAGAAAAGTACATGGAGTTTTACAGAAAAAGATTGTTAATATTAAGGAGGGTTTTGATAGTTTTCATCTTGAGCAAATAGGCAGATGGAGAAGTCACTCATTGGAAAAAAAAACATGGATAGAGAAGGGAGAGCTGGTCTTGAGGAGAAAGAGGCAAAGCCAATTCTGAGTTTGCTAAGTTTGTGATTTTTATACAGCAGCAATTGGATATATTTGGCAAGCAGTTGATTAAATGAATCTTGGTCTCAAAAGAGAAGCCAGTTGGAAATATAGATTTGGGAGTTACCAGTGTACAAATAGAAATTAAAATCATAGGTGCTGCTGAAGTCAACAGGGAAAATTATATATGGTAAAAATAAAGAACCCAAGGACAGAAATTTGTAGAACAAGAACAAAGAGGAACTTGTGAGAAGTAATTGTCAGGGATGGAGGAGAAAAACAAGAAAATCAAAAGAGAGGGAAACTTGAGGTTGTATCAAAAAATTATTTTTACAGCACGGATTTATATGTACCCTCTGTGGAAAGGTCTCTAAACTATGTGTGTACTTTGAAGTCACAACCAGACTAGAGATTACAATTGATAATTTTGGCAGTTAATTAGTTACGATAATTTGATTTTAACTGGAGATAGGCTAATCAGAATTTATTATAAGGACATAGGCAATGTCTTATGAGCCAACATTAGGAATAAGACCAGAAATAAGAGAAGAACGGGAGAAATTATTTTTCCCACTCTCATTCCTGCTTTTCTTGCTCTATGTGTATCTGCTTCACTCTTCTGGCTCTGACTTGCTCGGCTTCCGATTCCCTTAGTGATAAATCACAACTGGCAGCTCTAGAGTTAACAGCTTCCTTTGTTCAAGGGCATCAGACTGATTGAGGAACTTTTGTCTAAATATAATAATGGATTGGCTCACTAATTCAGTTGGCATTGGGTGCTTGCTACTGGCCTCATCAATAATGTCAAAGGGAGGTCATTGTTTTATAGGAACATGGATACTTATTGTAAACATGCCTCTCTACAGAATTGAATTGTAAAGGAATACTCTTGGAAAACTTGGGTGCTTGGATAGACAAAACTATAGATTACCATGAATCTTAAAGTGGTGAAAAGATAACAGACAATGCAATGTTTTAAGACATAAGTATCCATTGATCACCAAATCTATTTTGCACTTTATTTCAGATAGCAAGGATTGCAAAAGTGAGTTGGGAGAACAAAGACTGTTTTGTCATCCAAATGTATGTGATATTTGAGTTTTAGGTAGGGAATAGGAAGGATGTAGAAAGCAAGGGATTTATTTGAGAATTTATTCAAATTTATCGAAGTAGCGAGCATTTGGATAGCAAGGGATTCCTACAGTGAGATTGACACTAATATGGAAACCAGCACAAACCTATTTCCTTTAAAAGAATAATCTGTAGTGGGATATTTTCAAACTTGTTGGTTTCAGCATCCAATTAGAGTCTAAAAATTATTGCTTAGCAGTTTACTGCTCAACTTGTATTTCAATATGCAGCAGAAGTGTTTAATATGTGCTTTCCATTTCATCACTTAGCATTTTAAAAGGACATGTACATAAAGGTGGAGTTTTAATAAAATTAACTTTCACTGCTTCAAAGAGCTTTTTGTTTTCTGGTACTACCTACCGATATTAAATATACTCGATATTAAAACAGGAATTTTAAATTTGTTCTTAATTTAAAAGTGACAGTCAATACCTGACATGTTAGCATAAATAATATTTTTATAGTACAACTGCATTTTTGGAAAACAAAAATAAATAGTGAGAACACTGGAATTGTTTTGCATTTTTTTCAAGGTTTTTAATGTTTGGCTTTTGGGAAGATATGTAGGTTCTTATATCTGTTTCTACATTCAGTATTCCACGATGTGTTATGTTTTGTTGAAGTATGTGAAGAAACATGTAGTTGAATGAGGCTTAAATTGTTGGAAAAAGATTGAGGAGGTACTCGAATGTAATTTAAAAAATGAGAAATATTTTAATAGCCTTTACAGATAAGTGTGAATATTCCTTATTTGATACCCTACTATAAGTTAGAGTAGAATCTCACCTCATATCAAGGAAGAACTGTTATACGAAAATGCATTGGTCTTTCTTGTACTCTCGCTGTATTATTTACCCTTGCACGATTTTGTAATATCATCTTTGCTCATTTGCAAAACAACGATTCAGAGTAATGTGTATCTTCCAAATGCTGTCACATTTTAATATAGAATGTAGAAAAACTACTTTTTTTAATATTATGACCAATTTCATCAGAAAATTCTATATGTGTTGGAGGACTGTCGGTCTCAGAGTGGCCCATACAAATTTTTCAAAACTCTAACTTACACTCAAATTTTATCATTAGCAAGAGATTGTCAGTTGCTTTCCCTGAAGTAACAGGCTTACTTTGTTCTTTGGAGAGAAGATGTTTGCCAAATACCCAAGTCTGAATACCCATTGTTTGTCAGACAGTTTTTTGAGTGAGAATGATTTCCCATGACGAAAGCAGCAGCTAGGTCAGCTAGCGACTCGACTGTACGTGTGCTTTTCCTTAAGACAACGCTTATGTCTGAGTCCATGGCAGAAGTGCTTTATGTGTACTTTCTGTTTCGTTACAAATAATTTTAAAAGACATATATGCAGGAATAAAGATTTAGTATAATTAATGCATTTTACTCCTTTATTAGGACATTCCTGGTTAAAACTGCTTTTGTTTTTTTCATGTGAGTGTGGGGAAGTGAAAAATAAACTGTCTACTGCTATAGTTTGCTAACACAGTCTCAATTTATGCCCTTTTCCTTTACCAATACCCTTTCCAACATCAGGACACCCAGCCCAAAAAGCAATTACATCTTAGTACTGTGATAAACATAGCTTTGACCTTATGGAACCCCGAAAACATCTCAGAGACACACAGGAATCCATTGACCACATTGTGAAAACCAGCGAAATGTAATCTAGACAAGATGAGAATACTAAACACAGACAGAAGGAACCAAAGAAACATATGAATTGCTTTTACTTTCTATAAACAGAATAGAATAAAGAGATTATATCTAGGTGTAAAACTTACCTTAAGGCATAGTAATAGAAAACACGACTTTAAACTGGGTGCCTTTCAAGAGTAAGATTGTTGCTTAAAAGTAAAGATAAAAGCTAATAGCTTTTTTTTAAGTGAAAATAAAACAGGCAATAATGATATACTTTGTGTGCTCTTTATTCTATCATCTTGCTTTTATGACACTTAGTAATGCTAAATATTTCCATACTTCTCTGACTTCTCCCTTCTTTTGAATGTGCTGAGCATTCCTTCATCTAGAACTGGTATTACGCACCATTTATTATGGTCAAAGTTACATGGAAAAACTTTTTGGACATCTTAGCCATAGCTGCCTCATCATCCCTTACATAGTGTCTTCTCTTGAGTCCCGTTAAAAAAAATATCAATTGTTCATCCATTCTCAATTCTATTCCTTATATTGACCAAAATACTCAGCTGCATTAAAATGTGTTCAGAGAGCTCATGATGACCAATAACATTAAGTAGAGTCTAGAGACAAAAAGAAACTTGGGTGTATATATGTGCATATCCAGCACACACACATACGCGCTTGTGTATTGACAGTACAAAAGGTTTTCTGCCCACGTTATTTGTGTTTTGCTGTCAATTGTATCTACAATGCTTAGTTTACTTATAGATTTAAGAAAGAAGATGTTTAGTAATTTTTTACACATGACTTTTTCATGGTTAACATAAATAATTATTTGACACTTTAAGTAGCTACCTGTGTTAGTCATGGTTTTCCAGAGAAACATAACCAGTAGGATATACATATATATATAATAGGGAGAGACTTTAAAGAATTGGCTCACACAATTGTGGAGGTTGGCAAGTCTGAAATTTGTAGGGTATGCCAGCAGACTGGAAACTCAGCCAGTTTTTGATGCTGCAGTATTGAAGCAGAATTTCTTCTTTGGGAAAACTCAGCATTTTGCTCCTAAGGTCTTCAACTGGTTAGATGAGGCACACCCACATTATTGAGGGTAATCTTCACTTAAAATTGACTGATTGTAGGTGTCAACCACATCTATAAAATACTTTCACAGCCACACTTAGATTAGTGTTTAATTAAATAACTGGGTACTATCACCTCGTCAAGTTGATATTTAAGACTAATCATCACACTATCAACAGGATCCATGCAAGACAGGAGCTTCTCTGCAGCTATATTTTTTGACTGTTATATACATACAATCCAATTTCACTTTTTAATGAGAGACAAGGACTAAAATTAAACTTTGAGATAATTGCACCCCAGGGAGACTCTGACAGGACAAAATTTGGGTCATGGATTTTTTGGCTTTATCTTGAGAAAGAGGATTTGAACTGTTAAAACTCTCTCACATTAGGCTATGGAGACTATTCTAAAGATTAAATCCTAAATTTCTGTCCCCACAGTACCTTGCACTGGTCAGATACAGTTATAATGAATCCCTCAGGGTATCAGAATGATTTATCAAAGAAATGTTTTATTTTAGTTAATAGAGCTATGGCACTCCAGCTAGAGAGATCCCTTGATGGGGAGAAGGAGGAGCCAAGCAAAATAGAACAGCAAGGAACTTTATGTTGTCTACTAATAATGGTCCATTTATCCTTTTTCACCCTTGCAGGAGTTCTCTGCCTAGTTTCCTTTTATTCTTAATCCCAGGAAGCGTCCTATTTCTGGCTGACACACTTTTCTTCTTCTGGGAAACAAAGTGCCTCTTAAAGAATCTGCCTGGCAAGCTCATGCTTGTTTCCCTTGCTAGTCTTGGCTTCCAAATTTGCACTCAGCCCTCTCCACTGACACTCCAACCTCACAGAGACTACAACCGCTATATTTGGAGCCACAAAGCATCTAGGGTTTTGTTTTTATTATTAAAAAGTGAGAGATTTATGGTTTGCAATATTAAAACATTATTAGTTTGGTTACCAAGTAACCAAGAAAGAACAGCAGTAACCAGAAAGAAACAGCATTGACGACCTAACACAAATTTCACATTCATTTGGGCAAACCACTCAGAAGACGCAAATCAACGCTTTGAACACAAAAGATTATGGAGAAGAAAAAATGTCTGTGTACAACAAATGAATTTGTTTATTCTAACTAAGCAAATTATCAAATCATGTATACTAAATTGTACTTGTAAAGATATTGAATTTTAATATGATAATTGCTAAATTATATTCTAAAAGTAGTAGTTGTGGTTCAAGACCATAAGGTACCATAATTTAAACCAACAGCAGTCCAGCCACATGGTTTATGTAAAATAAAGAGGGAGAGAATATTAGTCACTCAAAATTTTCAATGGCTTGGGGTTCTGAATTTTTCAGTTGAAAACAATGTCATGATTTTATCCCTTCTAAATTTACTAAGAAACAAAGTTTGTCTGTAGAAATTCTCTTCCTTGGTATGACAATAGTCTTAACTGAACAAAGAATTAAATTGGCAGCACAGATGTATTTAGATTTGCATCAGTAGAATGCACAAAAGTCAGCCGTGGCACTTGATATGGAGGCAGACACCACAGCTCCACACAAGAACTACTGAGGCAGAATCTCTATTCAAACACCGGATTCAGTCTTTTACTCGTGGTGGCACGTCGAGAAAATTGTGCCGAGATTTGACACCAATAATTAGCTCTTGAGGTTTGTAAATATAATTTAATCTCTGATGGTTATTGTTTGTTTGCTGTAAACTAAATATCATACTTTTCATAGCATTATCTAAAATATTTTATATTTTACTACATTACACTCCATATTAAAACAACCTAAGAATTTATCAAATCAATTTACACATGCAAATTATTTTATAGTTTAAATAAATATAACTTATCAAAATATTTCATATATTACTTTAATACAACATATTAATATAATATACTTATATATTATTATTAATTGATAATTAACATATCAACTTAATACGTAAATATGTATTATATATTATATTAATAACTGTTATTCTTAAAAATAAATTAATATAAATTACATATGATTATTTAAAGAATATTTATTAAGGAAAATAAAACCAAGTAAAGTGGGCAGCTTGTTACTATTTACTCTTTTTTTCACTGCTTCTTGATTAAATTTCATGTATTTTCCTTTGTTATTTATAACCTTATTATATTGCACAGAGGTTAGAAAGGCTATCTACTTCCTTGGAACCTAGGAGTTTGTATTGAAGAATTGCAAAACCTTCTTTATAATTTTTTCCCCATTTTCAAGTTTAAAGGGTCACTAATTTGAGTACTTGCCATTATCAAAATCAGGAACAGATTTAGTTGTTTTAAAACAAAAAACGTACTTTTTGTTTATGTTTACTAATAGTTTTTAAGTTACAATTTTTTTCAAGGAATATTTTAAGTGCATTACATAAAACATCTTCCTTAATTGTTACACTACAGTTATGACATCAAAACAACGTTATATAAACAAAGAAATTTCATTAAGTAAAACTGTAAGGAACTTTTAAAGAGCTTCCAAATTCAGTTCATTTTACCGTCTTAGTTTGGCTTCCCCAGAAGCAGGTGCAGAGTCAAGGATTTATGTGCATGTGAGTCACAAAGGAAGTACTCTCAGGGGCAAATCTTTAAGTGAACAGTGAAGGCAGGAAAGGGAAGGGGGATACAGCTGAGCAAAGACACACTATCGGGCGAAGTCCCAGCCTCAGACTAATCCCTCAGGGGAGCTCTGGAGTGAAAATTATGTTTGAATGTTTCTCCCAACTCATGGCATGAGAGCCTGGCCTTCATATTCCTGTACCAATCACTAGCAAAGGGTCTGGCATCCTTCTTTCAGCAAAAAACGTTCAAAAGTCATTTGTGTTGTTGCGTGAGTAAATAGTTAACTCCTTTTTATTGCAGAGTAGTATTCCATTGTATGGATGTATCACGGTTTGTTTATCCATTCCCTGTTTAATAATATTTTGCTTTTTCTCCAGTTTTTGACAATTATGAATAAAGCAGTTGTGATCATTTGCAGACAGGCTTTTGTGCAAACATAAACTTTCAATTCATTTGAGTAAATACACAGAATGAGAAGGCTGGGTCATATGATAACTGTATGTTTAGCTTTATATTTACTGCCACGCTGTTGCCAAAATAGGCTTTATGATTTTGTATTTCTTCCATCGACAAATAAGAATTTCTATTGCTCTGCATCCTCATCAGTATGTCATATTGTCATTTAAAAATTTTTTTAATGATTTTAACAGGTGTATAGTGTTATTTCTTTGTGGTCTTAATTAGGATTTACCTAATGATATTTGCCTAATGTTGGACATCTTTTCATGTGCCTATTTATCATCTCTATGTTTTTTGGTAAAAAGTCTTTTAGATTTTGGTATTTTATTTTTAAAGTGCATTGTGTAAATGTTTTCTCGCTCTTGAGTTTTAAGTGTTATTTTTATACCCTGGATAAAACTCTTTTATAGAATATGTGAATTGCAAATATTTCCTCCCAGTCTATGCATTTCCTTTTCATTTTCTCCACAGTATCTTTTGAAGAACAAAAGTTTTTAACTTTTATAAAGTCTAATTTATCATTTTTTTGTCTTTTGTAGATCACACTTTTGATGCTGGATTTAAATACTCATTGCCAGATCCAAGTTTGTAGATATTTTTCTTTCATGTTTTATTCTAAGAATTAAGGAATTTTACATTTTATATTTATAATCTCTCATGAATTACTGTTTTGTATAAGGTATATGTCAAAGTGTTGACCTCTCAAGAGAATGTCCAATTTTTCTAGCACCATTTATGGTAAAGACATTTCTTTCTACATTGAATTGCCTTTGCACCTTTGTCAAAATCAGTTGGCTATATTTATGTTGATCAGATGTGGAGTTCTCTATTCTGTTTTATTGTTCTATGTGCCCACCCTTTCATCAACACTGCACTGCCTTGATTACACTGGCACTCAAGAAAATGTGTACTGTGCCCTTGGGTAGAATGTTCTGTAATGATAGATTAGGTCAAGTTGGGATAACAATGTTGTCAGGTCAACTATATCTTTACTAATTTTCTGACTACTCATTCTATCTGTTTTGGAGAAAAAAGTGTGGAAGTCTCTGGTTATAATTGTGGATTTGTTTATTTCTTCCTTCAGACCTACCTTTTTTTTTTTTTGCCTCATATATTTGGAAGTTTGGGTGTTAGGTATGTGCACAATTAAGATTGTTATTTATGCTTAGATAATTGATTCCTTTATAATTGCATGTTGTCACTCATTTCTGACAAAATTTCTAGATTTGAATACTCCTTTGCCAGAAATTAATAAAATTAGTCCAACTCTCTTTGATTAGTGTTTTCATGTTACATTTTGTCCATTGCTTTACTTTTAACCTATCTGAGTCATTAAATTTGAAACTGGTTACTTGTAGACTGCACATAGGCATGTCTTGCATTTTTATCCAATTTAATAATTTCAGTCTTCTAACTAGTGTTTAGAACATTCATATTTAAAGGTCTTATTGATGTGGTTAGACAGAAAGTTAGCGACTTACTCTTTTCTATTAGCTCCATTTGTTCTCAGTTTCTTTTCTGTTATTTTCCTGTCTTCTCTGAGTTTCATCAAATCTTTTTTATTCCATTTTATATCCTATTTTGACTAGTTTATTATACCTCTTTTTAAAAATATGAGTGGTGGCTACCCTTGAGTTTACAATGTACATTTTAAAATAATCCGACTTTATGTTTGAATAATATTATATGAATTTGCATATAGTGTTAGTATTGTATAAATGTATGTTGCTAATTCCATCCTTTCATCCTGGTGGCATAGATGGCATATGTTTCATTCTTACATGTGCTATAAACACACAGTACATAGTTAAAACTGTTGGCTTAGAAGTAATTACACTTTAGAGCAATTAAAAATGAAAAAGATAGTTTACTTTCGTTTGTTCCATTTCCAACACTTCATATATTTATGTAGATTTAATTTATGTCTATCTTATATTCCTTTTGTCTGAGAAACTTCCATTAACATTTCTTGTAGAGAAGGTCTGCTGGTAATGAACTCCCTCCACTTTTGTTTTTCTGAAAGTCTTTGTTCTTCACATTTAAATGTTCTGTTGACTGGATATAGAATTATTTCTTTTGGAAGTTTCAAGATGTCACTCCGCTGTCTCCTTGTTTGTATGAATTCTGATGAGATGTCTGCAGTCATTCTTATTCTTGTATTTCTGTATGGAACTGTAACTGCCCCTGACACAGGAAGGGTTAATAATCACTGGAAAAAGCTTGCCAACAAACTGACCTGAAGGTGAGAAGGCTGGTTAGCCAAAGATGGGTAAGATCTCCAGAGGGAGGCAACCTAAGACAGGCACAGCTGCCCAGAGCACAGAGGGAGACAGGATATCGGGAGCAGGAGGGGTCGTTGCCTAGGAGGCCTTGCATGTTCTGAGATAAGAATATATGAGCACAGCAAAAACATGATAATATCAAAACAGAGACCGAGGGAGGGCTCCTTGAGAAATCACTAAGAATTCTTGGCATCCGCTAATTACATTGTCCAGAACACTTTGTGTATGTTGAACAGATGTAAGCTCTGTATATTTTGAAATGCTGGTTATAGTAAACTCAGAGTGGCCATCAGCCCTCTCTGCTTCTATCCTGGTGTGTACATTGGATCGCGACACCGACAGGAACGTATCTTTTTTCTCTGCTGCCATCCAGGTTCTCTCTTTGTCTTTCCTTTCAGCATTTTGAATATGACAAGTCTAAGTTTGTGTGTATACATATGAAGGTATGTTTCCTGTGTGGATTTTCTGTCCTTTTTGGATCTGTTGGATTTTTGTCACTAATTTTAACAAAATCTTGACCATTATTTCTGCAAAACTTCTGCATTTTTCTTTCTTCTGAGTTTTAAAATGTGTATATGTTATATCACTTTCCATTGTCCCATAGATTTTGTATTTCAGTTCTTTTCTTTTTTCATTTTTTTCTCTTTCTGTTTTAGTTTGGCTAATTTTTATTGACCTATAGGTTCACCGTTTCTTTCCTTAGCTGTCTAGTATCTATTGACGATCTCATTGAGAGAATTCTTCATCTCAATTACTGTGTTCTTTTATGTTAAGCATTTCCATTTGATTCATTCATATAGTTGCCATCTTTCTGCTCCCATCACATATCTGATCTTGCATCTTAATTATCTTTACTATGGGAGAACATTTAACATATTAATCATAGTCATTTAAAATTCTCTGCCTAAGGTTGAAACATCTGTGTCATATCTGAGTTTGGTTCAGATGATTGCTTTGTCTCTTTAGTCTGTTTTCTTCTTGCTTTTTTGTATTCCCTGTAATTTCTTGTTGAAACTCTAACTTGTTTTATACAATAGTAGATACTGAGATAAAGAAATGTATCTTCTTATACTTGAAGATGAACACAACTTTCCTTCTGCTAGGCCATCAGTGTGGGGCTTTGTGTTAATGAGATCAGGAAGTTAACAGGATTTGAAGTTTGATCCCTGCTTGGCTTGTGTTTCCATACCTGGCTTTGTGTCTTCTCTTTGCACTGTCTCTGAGTGAATCTATCTCTTGTGGCATTTCCACTGTACTCTGATATTATTTTTTACTCAACACCTATTAGATTGGTAGTGGATTATGAGGGGTTATCTGATATTCTGATTAAACTTCAATCTTAGGTAGGCATTATGAACCTGGTATTGATGGTGTGTCTTTCACAGGTGTTCCTGCCCCTCCTTCCATAATTGTGCTGGGCCTTGTATATTCCTGCTCCTTATTCAGGTATTGAGCTTTTTATCTCTTGTTCCCTTCACTAAGCTTCAGTGGGTTTCCACCAACCCTCAGTCTTCATACGTTTAGTTTTGTTGCTTATCTCCCTATAGATTAAGGCTTCTGTTCTATATGGGACATGGTCTTGGTGGATTTCTGCAGTGGTTTAAATTCCCTCCCCCAGGCAGAAACTTTCTCAGGGCTCACCTCAATTTTCTCTGTGAGTGCTTGATAGGGGTCTTGGAGGAAACGGCTCTAAGAAAGTATGAATCCCCATCCCCCATGTGCGTTTCCCAGGGCTTTCACACACTCATGCTAGCCCACACTCAGGCTTTAGCAAATTGATGAAGATATCTAGTTGAATATTATTATCAACCTACATAGCACTGGGTTTGAGTCTGATCCAAGTTAGCAAATGCTAAAATTCCATCTCTGCGATTTCTTCCAGTCACCTCTCTCTACTGAGAATTTGGTTTAGTTCTCTGCCCCTTCATGGTAGCTCTAAGAAAAAATTTTTTAAAAAATTATTAATTTTAAGAAAAATCATTAATTTGAAGCTTTTCTAGCTTTTTTCAATTTTAATGAGAGCAGTGATGCTGTTCCCAGCTCTCTACACTTTCAATATGAACCAAGAAATTGCTATATTGTTTTTTAAACTCAATTATAATTCTTATTGCTATTCCAATAAATTCATAGACTATTTGGAGTTAAAATAATACCTTAAAATTCTATAATTCCTTACAACATATTTTATCTTTTGTATTAGTTAGGATTCAACTAGAGAAACAGAGCCAATATGACAGATATATATTAAAAAACTTATTGCAAAGAGTTGGCTGATGAGATAGAGGAACTGGCATGGCAAGTCCAAAATCTGTAGGGCAGGTCATCAGGAAGGGGAGGTTGAAACTCTTGGGCATGATCTGAAATGGTTGTCAACAGGTAGAATTTCTTTTTCATCAGGAAAGATTCAGGGTGCAATTAAGGACTTTAAAACTGATTGAATTAGGCCTACCTTTTATCTAGGATAATCTCCCTTACTTAAAGTCAAATGATTATAGGCTATATTCACATCTACAAAATACCTTCACAGCAATACCTACAGTAGTGTTTGTTTGAAGAGCCAGGGACAATAGCCTTGCGAAGTTAACCATCACCTCATTTTTATTTCTATTTTCCTTTATATTTTGTTCACTAAGATAATGGAAATTTGTTCATATTTGATTGATATATATTCTGTGGTGTTTATTACTAAATAATAAACATTTAATTTTCAAATGAGTCTTTTTTTCTTTATAATTTCTATCTGATTACTGTAGTATATACAGTCAAGCATAAAGGCGTTTTGGTCAATGATGGACCACATAGATGATTATGGTCCCATTAAATTAAAAAAGAGCTGAAAAATTCCTATTTCTGAAAAGAGTGACACCTCTTCAAGAAAAGCCTCAGGCAGGTCCTTCAGGAGGTATTCCAGAAGAAGGTATTGTCATAAGAGATGACAGCTCCATGCGTGTTATTGCTTCTAAAGACATTCCAGTGGGACAAGATGTGGAAGCAGAAGACAGTGATATTGATGATCCTGACTCTGTGGAGGCCTAGGCTAATGTGTGTGTTTGTGTCTTAGTTTTTAACAAAAACGTTTAAAAAGTAAAACAAATAAAACAATTTTAAAAATAGAAAAACACTTATAGGATAAGGATATAAAGAAAGAAAATATTTTTATACAGCTGTACAATGTGTTTTAAGTATTATTACAAAAGAGTTAAAAAATTAAAAAGTTTAGAAAGTAAGAATGTTACAGTAAGCTAAAGTTAATTTTATTAAAGAAAGAAAAACATTTTTTCATAAATTTAGCGTAGCCTGAGTGTACAGTGTTCACAGTCTGCAGCAGTGGACAGTAATGTCCTCCGCCTTCACAATCACGCACCCTCACCCACTGACTCACCCAGAACCACTTCCAGTTTTGCAAGCTCCATTCATGGTAAATGCCCTGTACAAGTGTACCATTTTTATCTTTTATACCTTATTCTTACAGTGCCTTTTCTATGTTTAGACATGTTTAGATACTTACCATTGTGTTACAATTGCCTGCAGTATTCAGTAGAGTAACATGCTATCCAGCTTTGTAGCCTAGGAGCAATAGGCTATACCATATAGTGTAGGTGTATAGTGGGCTATACCACCTGGGTTTCTGTAAGCACATTCTTTGATGTTCTCACAACAATGAAATCGTCTGATGACACATTTCTCAGAATATATCCTCATTGTTAAGTGATGCACAACTATAATAGGAAATCTATTTATTTTTCTAAGTATTTTGCAATTTTGTGTGTGTGTGTGAGGAAGATTGGCCCTGAGCTAACATCTATTGCCGATCTTCCTCTTTTTTGCTTGAAAAAGATGGTCCCTGAGCTAACATCCATGCCAGTCTTCCGCTATTTTGTATATGGGATACCACCATAGCATGGCTTGAGGAGTAGTGTGTAGGTCCACGCCCAGGATCTGAACCAGCAAACCCTGGGCCATGGAAGTGGAGAGTGAAAACTTAACCACTACACCACTGGGCCGGCCCCTGCAAATGTTTTTTAAGATGCTATGTTTTCTCACTTTTCAAGCAGTGGCCAATATATCCCATACTCAATTCAAGTAAGCTTTAAACACACAGAACTGAATACTTCTTAGAGCTCATCTAAAGGTCTTCTCTGCCCATAACTTGCTTATTTCATTATTGTCAGTTACTTATCTATTTCTTAACTTAACCAGGCTGTGCAATTCTTAGAGTGGCAAATGTTTTGTTGTTATTATTTTCCTTTTAAACAATCTAAAAATTTATTGATATTTTAGACAGATTTTTAATCATATAAAAGAGTTGGAACACCACATATCATTATACCATGCCCAAGATAAACTATCTTACTTTGGGAATCCATAGACTAATCAATTAAGATAATTTATGTATAATAATTAGGCACAAAAATTTATACATATTCCATCTGGACGTGGTAAGTACCAGCATGTTTTTATCTGAAAGCTATGGCATATGGTTGTAGTTTTTAGAAAATGGCTATTGTAACAAATAATCTGTAATTGTGAATTTGTTGTGTTCAGTTCATTAAAGATAGAGTGGTACAGGATCCTGATTCAAAGAGCGTGAAATATTCTCTTTAACATTTATTACAACAAAAATTGTAGTATTTTCTCTAAACATTAATGACTACTGGGTAGATGTGTACATCATGTGCTGCCTACTTCAGAGTGAAAGTTGACCAAACTTTAACTCAGAATCTCACTGTTTTCTTTCATTTTATCCCCTAATTCTGTCCCATACTTAATGGATGCAGACTAGTCTCAACACTTTAACTTCCTGTCCATCCCTTCTCTTCCTGATCACCTTCCTTAAGCTCTGTCTACTGCTCAAAATTAGCCTACACTTTCCCAAATCCTTTTTGGCCTTGATGTATGTAAGGCAAGTTAGTCTGATAAATTCACTTTTGCTAATATGTCAGTTGCTTATATTATCTTTGTTGAATTTGTAAGAGTCTTCGAAGGAATCATTAATATGCACCTCTTGTTAATTGTTCTTCACTTGAGAAAGTCTCCTCACCTCCCAGAAAGAATTGCATTTTCAGTCTTTTCATTTTTCTTATTCCACTGCTATATATGATCAAATTTGTTTATTAGTTTAACATGATCTCTATCTGGATGATATTCCTTAAGAGCCTGGGTAGTAAATGACAAATCAAATAATTTCTTTTACATTTAACTTCATATCAATAGCAAGCTTTGGAAAAATGTGGAAACACACTCAATGTATATTTATAAGTGAAATTATTTTGTTGCTCTAGTAGTGAAGATCATGACAAAGCTTGATGGAACCATTAAATAAATATATATTTTTATTTTTTATCAAATACTCATGGAGTATATTTTTAATGAATGCTTATAAAGATCATGAGGGAGAGAGTACCAAGGAGTATAAACTGATGGCCATTATTAAAAGAGTATTTTGTTTATCTAGACCTAAATGCATAAAGAGAGTTTCATTACTTTCTGCAGCTCCCCTAAGCGTGCTTCTTGGAAGTATAATTAATGGATATCGGAATAACACTTTGTGATTCTGAATGCATCTCAAGTACTTATTATTTTACAGTGTTAGGTGGCTGTATGTTTCTCAATTTTTCAGGTCTTTTTGATTAATGTTTACTGGAGTGGCAAGGTATAGTTTTATGAAATTAAATTTAATGATTTGTGCTGAAATTGCTGTAGTTCAACAGCATTAGTATATTTTAATTCTAAGACAGCTTCCAAAGGACTTTAAAATAATGCAAGGAGCATTAAAATTATTTATAACTATGGAGAAATATAACAGTATCTCCAGTGTTTTTCCTCTCCACAGTGCTCCTCACCACATCCATGTCACTCATTAAAGACATTGGTTTTGCTCATTAAAGAAATGGAGTTGTGTGGGACATTATTTCTAAGAACAACTAATAAGTGATACACACACGTACACACACACACACAAATTCCATGGTCAAGTAAAACCATAAATTACCGTGTTAAGCAAGCAGAAATAGCTCTCACTAAAGGGAAATCTCATTAAACACACAACTTATAAGATTTCAACCGTCTAAAGTAGGTAAACAAGAAAGTAAAACAACAAACATAAGAAAAAAGACATAAGTATTGCAGATGATTCCACCTACTGATCCTTCTCATTTATTCCAGAATAAAATTGAGGTAGGAGATAGGAATTTGCTTTTGGCTGAACTGTTCTAAGTTGCGTATATTTTTCAATGAGGTAGCATCTGACGTGTTGCATGTAAAACCAAGGTTTAAAGATACACATTTTCAACACCAATTGGCTTCTAAATTCAAGTCAAACATCTCTGTGATCCTCCACCAAGAAAACAATAACATGGAGTAAGATGATATATTTTTCTCCAACGTGAGCTATAAGTTTAACCATATAAATGGTATCCTGTAGAAGATTTAGGAGACTTTCAAAGGTCATTTTGTGTATCTTATTTTCACTTTTTAAAATCTAGCTCCTAAAGGAGATGCTAATACACCTATTGGAAAATATGCTTCAAGAGAGGGAGCAAAAGCAGTTTTTCCAAACTTATTTGATGATGAAACAACTATGTTCTCAAATATTTGTTAATATTTCTCAGAATTAGCTCTCTGTAGAACATAGGTCAAGATATGCCCTGTTAAACCATGGTCTCCTTGTAGATGGGGTGTGGTTTTGTTCATTATTGTATCTCTAGGGCCTGGTATAGTAGCTTTAACATATTTCAATAAATAAATATTTATTAACAAAATGAATAAACAAACACATTGATTTCCAGATAATTTTCAGCTCCAACTTTAACAACAAACAAATTATATATCAGCATGAAAAGAGACTTGAAATTCTTTATTTCAGATTAAGGTTATTATTACTTCTTTTATTATTTCAGTTTTAAATTTCGTTGATTTTAGCCTACCATTTAAATTTACTTAATAAGAAAATAACTTATTCCTTTTTCTTTGATTAAAGAAAATTCACCTCTGCCCTTGTCTTCAGCTTTAACACAGACATTTAATACTCTAATTTTGTTGTCACTATGCAAGTGTGGCATTGTAAACATTTTTTGCACGTGAATGCAGTCTTTTTTCACTTATTATTTCCAATAGACATATTTATATTTCCCCCTCCAAGTAGTGTTTTAATTATTAATTTATTAATTTTTATTTTTTTGTGAGGAAGATTGGCCCTGAGCTGGCATCCATGCCCATCTTCCTCTACTTTGTATATGGGACACCACCACAGCATGGCTTGATGAGCTGTGTGTAGGTCCATGCCCAGGATCCGAACCTATGAACCCTGGGCCACTGAAGTGGAGCATGTGAACTTAACCACTATGCCACTGGGCTGGCTCCTGTAATGTTTTAAGTAAATCTATGTTTGAAGTTACAAATAATTGAAATTAATTTCTACATTGCATTGGTTGCCAACACTAGCACTTCTGTTCCTATTCCTTTTCTTTCCATTAAATACTCATTAAAATATATTCATCTTCCCAGATATAAAAAGAAAAGAAAAGGGATCAGCCTTGTGGGCAAGTGGTTAAAGTTCCTCATGCTCTGCTTCGGCGGCCCAGGTTTGTGGGCGCAGATCTACTCAACTCATCAAACATGCTGTGGAGGCATCCCACATACAAAATAGAGGAAGACTGGCACAGCTGTTAGCTCAGGGACAATCTTCCTCAAGCCAAAAGAAAAGAGGAAGATTGGTAACGGATGTTAGCTCAGGGGGAATCTTCCTCACAAAAAAAAAGGATCAATTTCCTCTGCGCATGGCCATGTATTCCCTGGTCCATTATAAGTCTTGTAGCATATTCACATGCCATGTGTTATTTAAGGCAGTGATATTTTGAACATGAGCTTAGCCTTCTAGGATAATAACAATGTCTGCATACCTACATCCCTTCTACACTCACATTGGGCATTGAGAAAATGTTCAGCTGTGATATTCAACAGATTCTAGACATTAAGACTCATTCTGGGGCTGGCTCGGTGGTGCAGCGGTTAAGGGCGCATGTTCCGCTTCTCGGTGGCCTGGGTTTCGCCAGTTTGGATCCCAGGTTTGGACATGGCGCCGCTTGGCAAGCCATGCTGTGGCAGGCATCCCGCATATAAAGTAGAGGAAGATGGGCATGGATGTTAGCTCAGGGCCAGTCTTCCTCAGCAAAAAGAGGAGGATTGGCAGCAGATGTTAGCTCAGGCCTAATCTTCCTCAAAAAAAAGAAAAAGACATTCTTTAGGAAGTTAATATGCATAGAGAACAGTGATTGAGCTTTGTTCCTCAAAGTTGACAAATGAGAAATCATGTTCCCTAGTTTACCGCCCCTACAGCTATCGCTATTCTTTCTATTGCTTCTCTTAAGCCATTATTGGAGTGAAACAGACTCCTTGTATGAACAATTATATAGTCATGAGAAAGGCTGTCGTCAAATGTGTCCATAGATAATATCTTACTGACAAAGATTTCCTTTTAAAAATGCACAATGGTAGTTTTCGACTTATACATCTCTCTAATCTAAAAAATTAAGATTATTTACTAGTCCAAAGCTAATTTTAGGAAGAGGGAAATTATGGGCTTTTGGGCAACAATAATATTCTCTTTTTAATTTGCTCTGCTAGTTCTTTTAACTAGATTACTCTTCTGTTCTGAGATCTAGTACCTTCCCTCTACACCAGTTCTACTAATTAGGTATCTCTCTTGGTCTCTATCCAATATGCAAACCCATGTAGGTATAAGCCCTATCCACTAGGTGACAACTCTTCCTCATTTAGGACTGAAATAAAGACTCAACTGTTGTCAGGGCTGTGGGTGTTCTACTTGAGGACAGAGTAACCTACTGTTACTTAATTATTCCCCTGCATTTCCCAGTGTTATGTGCTCTTGCTGTGGTGTTTTGTGTAGGGCAGCAGACTGTAGGGTGACATGTCACGATGGTTAAGAGCTTTTAGTCTGGAGCCAGACTGATTGGGGTTAAGTCCAGCCTCTACTACTTACACATAGGATGGTTTTGGGAATGGTGTTTTTTTTTAACTTAGTTTCCCTGACGGTACACTACCATGTTTGGAGTGGTAACCAAAATAGTATCTTCCCCATGGAGTTGTGAAGATTAACCTTTTTTAGCACATAATGTGAACTTTGGCTGGCAACTGGCCCATAGTTAATAAATAATAATAATAAAAACAATTCCTTCGAGTAGATTCCTAGATGCTGCCTATATTGCTAGAAAATTCCTAGTCATTCTTGTTATTTTATTTCGTTGCAATGCTATTTTGTCAACTTGGTCTTCCTCACAGCACTTGAAGCTCTGGTTGTGCCATCAAAGTTGGTACACTCTGAGTTTTTTTTTTTTTTTTAATTCCAAGCTGAGTTTCTTGTTTCATTGATAGAAAATCTGTAACAATTTTAAAAATACATATTATTTGGGTGTTCGTGTTTGTGTGTGTGTGTGAGTTTCTATGGAGAAAATCCACAGCTTCAATTAGATTTTTATGAGTCAAAAACTTTTCGGACACTTAATCTAGAGACCCTGTCTGAATGCACTAAGTAGGTCTCATTCCTGATTCCTCTCTACTCACACCTTGAGTCGCCTGCACCTCATTTGTTTTAGCTATACCATAACCACATTTATACTGAGCTGTGTTAGCACATGCATACATGTTCGTGAAAATCAAAGACACTATCAGAAAATGTGAAAGACAACATTTATATCAACAAAAATTACAGAACAAAACTTAAATAATCACTTACATGCCTGTCATAGCATGTTCAATAATGTTATACTCTTCCACATGCCTCTCTCCTTTTTGCATGTTAAGTTATTAAGAGCAAGCAGAACAAAAGTTTGAAGAATGGATTTTATTATGTGCACTTGATTAAGAATATCACCATGATAGCTAAGAATAAGCTTATATCTCCACCTATTTTAATGTGTGTCAGTGGAATGTAACTGTACATTTTGGTTTTGATGAAATAATGCTTTACTTCATATTTCCTTGATCACATATTAGAAGTTATATTTTTGAAATGAAAGAGAAGCATACTAATTAGAGTAAGTTTCTATCAATGAGTAAGTATTCTCTTATGGTAGATGACACATTTTCAGAGGTGATTCTATTTTTAGGTGAACTTACTAGATGGAAATGGTAACTAACATTGTCCTAGTGTCTGAAAAGAGTACTTCCTCCAACACATACATGCACAATAAATGCAGAATATAATGCTGCTGCATAGGTCCTTCTGAGACCTTCAAAATATGAAATAGTCCCAACTAAATTTTTCATGAATTATGACAATAGTTTAGGGAAATTCAAACATATGTTCTTTTTTTTAAGGAGAAAAGATTAAGCTAAAAGTAAATGACATGAAGCACTACTCAATGCATAAGAGTGTGTAGAAGCAGATGACCGTGGAGAGCCATGTTTTCATTTAACCGCTAGGGCTCATCATATCCAACTCCCTTATTTTACTTATAATGAACCTTGGACCTGACCTTACCTTATATGGTGATTCAAATAACACACATACCCCATCAGAAGTCTATTGGCTTAAGAAGCTAAGAAGAAACTTGTTAAAATGTTAGGTAGATAAGCTTGATCTAGTAACAAAGCATTAATTATTGCAATGGATGGATGATGCTGAGTTAGGTGGGCTTCACTCTGATTTGTTTCTTGGCCTGGTACCCCATGAGCTCACATCTTACTTTTAAGAGAATAAAAAAGGAGGATTGAGAATCATAAAATTTTTGCATATGGTTAAAACGGTTGTTTCACTGACACTTCTGTAGTTATTAGAGAACAAGATACACTGCCTTAGAACCACTTTGAAAGAGCATCTGAAGAACAAATCAGGAGAGGAACTGGCCACTTTGCCACAGGACTCTCTATCATAAGGCTCCTCAGGATCATCGTAGGATTAGCAGTGGTGCCCAACAAGAGATGGTGATACCCACTAGGAAGCAAGCATAACTAGATAAGGATGGTTCTTGATAGAAAGTCATAAGAGGTGACAGGTAAAGAGAGAAGACAGAGGCGGCTTGCAGAAATATGATGCCAGTTACCTTAAGACAGTGTATCTCTCAGTGGTGTGATGAGCATGTATAAATGAGAGAACAATAGGGGACCAGAAGTGGGGTGGGAGGAAAGACTAAAACCCAATCAGACTCTTTTATGAAGTCATGTGAGAATTCCTGGGAAGAGTTTTCAAAATGGCAACTTTGCAAGGGATTGGGGTCCAGCAATAGTAAAATAGAGATAAAATCCAAAGAGATATGAGTTACATACACGTGATATAATAGAGCTTCAAACATTTTCCTAAGGAAAGTATCCAATTTCTTGCAAGAAAGATAGAAATACAGCTCAAGTCTCTTGAGTCTTACATCAGTGCACTTTCTAATGACTACAAATGTTTAAGATAATCTAAGTTCTAGCAGTGACGTTAAATTTCATTGGAAACTTACTTTGCCAGGTTGTCCATCTTTGTTAAAAGGTTCAATTTTTGAAATAAATTTAATGAATGTCAATGGTGGCATACTCCAATTGAAATAGGAAGCTTGACACCCTCCTCCTCAAGCCCTGTCCCAATATGTGTAAATGAAAAAGAAAGAAAGCACAAATATTCAAAGTCCAAGTTAAGTATATTATTGTATCATGATGTTGGGATGTGTCAAGGAACAATCTGGCAGGGTGGAGAGTTGGTTGAAAGTTAGTTTTCAGTCATGTAAGAGAAGTTAAAGATTTTTGTACCCATCTGCAAAAGTTTTGCGATTTCTCCAGAAGTTTATTTTTTGAAGTTGGTCCTCAGGACTCCTTTCAAATCAAATTTTCTTTAAGCAGACAGACTTCAAACTTTAGAGGTCAAACAAGAGCTGGAGGGGCGTCAAGGGGAAAAGGGTGCCAGAATCGTAGGCTCTTAGCTTATGCAAGAGGGGCCACTGTAGTTGACACAGGTACTCTCTCAGGTGATCAGAAAGGTCTATTCT